>NC_081552.1:201354968-201496152 GCF_963082655.1 Stomoxys calcitrans
CCAACTGCTAGTGTCACGTTGGCGGCGAAAAGGATACCGCAGAAGCAATCTCTAAGATCCAAGTAGCAGTAACCCGACTGAAGAACAACAAGGCAGCAGAAGCCGAAGGGTTACCTGCTGAACTTTTGAAGTAAGGAGGCGATACCCTGATAAGGCATATGCATCAGCTTGTCTGCGCACTCTGGCTAGAAGAACGCAAACCAGATAATTGGAACCTCAGCATACTATGTCCCGTACACAAGAAAGGAGACAAGATGGAATGTGCCAACTACCGAGGAATAAGTCTTCCCCATCGCATACAAGATACTCTCGAGCATAGTGTTTGATAGATTAAAGCCTAAAGTCAATGAGATAATTGGGCGCTATCAATGCGGCTTTAGACCTGGTAAATCCACCCTAGACCAGATATTCACACTGCGCCAAATCCTGGAAAAGACCCGAGAAGGACAAATCAACACCTACCATCTCTTTGTTGACTACAAAGCCGCCTTCGATACTCCTTTACGTCCAAAGATATTTCACGCCATGTCTGAGTTTGGTATCCCTGCAAAATTGATAAGACTTTGCAGAATAACAGAATGACTGATTCGCGTTTCTCAGTAAGAATAGGAAAGAATCTCTCCGAACCATTTAATACCAAACGAAATTTCAGACAAGGCGACAGCCTATCGTGTGATCTCTTTAATATTCTGCTGGAGAAGATCCAACGAGCTGCAGATGTGAATAGATATGACAAACTAATCACAAGGCAACACATGCTACAGGCCTATGCCGACGACATCGACATCATAGGTCGGTCACCGGAAGTAGTAACTGCAGTCCTTGAAAGAATCGAAAGAGAGTCAGTGGAGAGTAAACGAAATGGATGGTTTTAACTCTCAAACAGCTTTGCATAACAGATTTACTTTGATACAACTTTGAGACAGTCAGTAACTTTATCTACCTCGGAACCGTCGTAACCGAAACGAATGGCACCAGTTTTGAGATTAAGCGAAGAATAATACTGGCAAACAGATGCTACTTTGGACTAAGTAAGCAGTTTAGAAACAAGGCCACCTATCGACAGGCGAAGATTACACTATACAAGACACTAATACTACCCATGTTGTTATATGGTTCTGAGGCATGGGTACGTGTTAAAGCGGATGAGGCAGTGTTTGGAGTGTTTGAGAGAAAGATTCTTCGTGAAATATATTGACCAGTTTGCGTTAATGGATAATATAGGCGTATAAACCACAAGCTGTATGACAACGATATCATAGTAGGTTAGGTTAGGTAAGAGTGGCAGTCCTTTTACAGACTCACTTAGACAATTTTAAGTCCATTGTGATACCACAGTGGCAACAGACCAAGGCTTTTGGCGGGAATCGAAACCACGACCCCTGCACTGGTAATCCATCACGCTACCAACTCGGCTACCGGACCGCACGATATCATAGGAACACATATCAAAATACAACGGCTGCGTTGGCTAGGTCATATTGTCGGAATGGATTAAGAACCTCCAGCCCTCTGCTGCACCTTCGTTAGTACCACGCGAAAAATAAGTTTCTTATTTACTGGCATATGTATGTCCCCAGTACAATGTGTTTATCTACTACCAAATACCTTTTATTGAGCTCCATGTAGCCATGATTGACAAATATTTACATTTTGGAAGGTGTTTTGAGATGGTAGGCAACCTCCTATCACTTGAGCCTGATTTCTAATACCATATTTGCAGCCTACTCGCGAATATCTTTTATTTGAGTCCCAAATTATCATGTTCGTCTAATATGCCCACTTAGGACGGTACTGGGGCGGCCTCCTTGGTAATTACACTCAATTTTTAATATTCGATAATCATTCTCGTATCCCATATTGTCCCGATCGGTCCACTTTTGATTTTGGGCGGTTCTTTTGATGCGGTTTTGGGCTTGGGGGGTTCCCTAGGTACTTGGATTACATTTCTGACATCATATTCGCATTCTACTCCCGAATACCTTTCATTTGAGTCCCATATTGTCGCGATCGGTCCACTTTTGATTTTGGGCTGTACTTTAGGGGCGGTTTTGGGCTTGGGACGGCTCCCTAGATACTTCGATCCAATTTTTAATATCATATTTATACTCTACTCTCAAATAACTTTCATTGGAGTCCTATATTGTCCCGATCGGTCCACTTTTTATTTTGGTCGGTACTTATACGGCGACGCCCTCGGTACTTGGATCTGATTTTCGAAACTGTATTCGTATTCTACTCCCGGGCCTGGGACGGCTCCCAATTTAAAATATCATATTCATACTCTACTCCCAAATACCTGTCATTGGAGTTCCATATTGTCCCGAGCGGTCCACTTTTTATTTTGGGCAGTATTCTTGGGGCGACGCCCTTGGTACTTGGATCCAATTTTTACCACCATATTCGAATTTTATTCCCGAAAACCTTTCATTTAAGTTCCACTTTTTATTTTGGCCAGCATTCTTGGGGCGACGCCCTAGGTACTTGGATCCAATTTTTACCACCATATTCGTATTTTATTCCCGTAAACCTTTCATTTGGGTTCCATAATGTCCCGATTGGTCCACTTAGATTTTTGACAGTACTTTTGGGGCGGTTTTGGGCTTGGGACGGCTGCCTAGGTACTTGAACGCCATTTTAAATATCATATTCATACTCTCTCTAAATATCATATTCAAATACTTTTTATTTGAGTCACATATTGTCCTGATCGGTTCTTTTTTGATTTTGGGCACTACTTTTGGGGGGTTTTGGGTCTGGGGCGACCTCCTAGGTGCTTGGACCCAATGTCCCCAATACCTTTTATTTGAGTCCCATATTATTCCAATCGGTGAATATGTCCTGCTGGGGGCTTTTGGGTGCTGGGGAGGGGACTCTACCTTTAAATAACTTTCATTTGATATCCATATTTTCCCAATCGGTAAATATGTCCTGGGGGGGGGGGGGGGGGTTTTGGGTGGTAGAGAGGGCCCTCAGACAGAAAAAAAAATAATTTTTTGTCTCAGATTTGTTTTTTACTTTAAAATACATTTTGTTTGATACCCATATTTCTCAAAGCGGTTAAAGTGTCCTTTTGGCTAGTGTTTTATGGGGGTGGGGGCCCCCCCGACACTTTGGGTAACATTTTAATGCCAAGATTGTACTCTTCTCTCAAATGCCTTTCATTTAAAACCCATAATGCCCAAAACGATGAAAGTATCCTCTTGAGGTTTTTTGGGGGTGGGGGACCCCCCCGAAACTAAAGAGTGACATTTTGTATACCAAATTCGTACTCTACTCTTAAATACCTTTCATTTGATACCCATATTATCCCAATCGGTATACATGTCCGTTCGGGTGGGTTTTGGGATGGGGCGCCCCCCCCGGTTTTTTGACCCAAAAATTGTATACCAATTTCGTGTTTTTGGGATACCATAAGGTGGCATACAAAATTTCGCTTAAATCGGTGCACCCATCTCTGAGATCTGGCGTTTTTGAAAATTGGGATAAGGGGGAGGGTCCGCCCCCACATCGGCTATCAAAAAATCACAATCGGCAGATACTTCTATGTGGCAGCTACATTTAAAAATAGGCCATTTTGAACTATATATGGGTCGGATGTCGGGCAGCTTAGAACAACCCTCAATTTCAAATTTCAGCGAAATCATAATTGCAGCTTTTATGGGCTTAAGACCCTTTATCGGCAGATCGGTCTTATGGCAGCTATACTTAATATAATCCAATCGGAAGTCGGGAGGCTTAGAACAACTCATTATTTTAAATTTCAGCGCAATCGGATAATAATTGCGGCCTTTTTGGGCTTAAGACCCTTAATCGGCAGATAGGTCTATTTGACAGATCTGATCCAAAGCATATTTGAGTCGGATGTCGGAAGGCTTAAAACAACTAACTATTTCAAGTTTCAGCGAAATCGGATAATAAATACGGCCTTTATGGGCTTAAGACCCTCAACCGGTAGATCGGTCTGTATGGCAGCTATATCTACATATGATCCGATCTGAACCATATTTGAGTCGGATGTCGGGAGGCTTAGAATAACTCACCATTTCAAATTTCAGCGAAATCGGATAATAATTGCGGCTTTTTTTGGGCTTAAGACCCTTAATCGGCAGATCGCTCTATATGGCAGCTATATCTTAATATAGTTCGAACTGAACCATATTTGAGCCGAATGTCGGAAGGCCTAGAACAATTCACTGTATCCAATTTAAGCGAAATCGGATAATAAATGCGCCTGTTACAGGCTTTAGACCCTAAACCGGTATATGGGTCTATATGGCAGCTTTATACCCTAAACCGGTATATGGGTCTATATGGCAGCTTTATGTAAATATGACCCTAAAACCGGTATATGGGTCTATATGGCAGCTTTATGTAAATATGGTCCAATATGGGTCATACTCGATTTGAATATCGCGGCCCCTAGTACAACGAAATCGGATAAAAACTGAGGCCTTTACCGGCTTAAGAGCATGAATCGCTAGATGTGCGTATATGGGAGCTATATCCAAATATAGTCCGATTTGGACCATTCAAGAACTTAAACTGCGTATGGAAGAAATACGAGTCTGGACCAAATTTCAGCACAATATCTGAATTTTTAAGGATTGTAGCGTGATTACAACTGACAGACACACGGACGGACAGACAAACTGACACACGGACATCGTTAAACCTTCTTGGAATTTTACGACGATTGGAAATATATATACTTTGTAGGGTCGGGAATGGATATTTCGATGTGTTACAAACGGATTGACTAAATGAATATACCCTCTATCCTATGGTGGTGGGTATAGAAAGAAAGTAGTCGAGTCAAGTTAGTCTTTGAAATGTTGCGTCTATCAATCGAAGTCCTAGGGGAACTAGTATTGGGCGAGGTATGCCTCAACTCAAGACTTATCAGGAGTATAGGATAAAATATATACTCAGGCTGTATAATCGGAGGGCATCTACAAAGCGAAATATCCAAGGAAGATGAGAAGACTTAATCCGACAATCTATTTATAGCATTTACTATGTAATTTATCTGGTGCAAACAAAGTTCTAAAATCTTTCCTGAAAACTTTTTCGCTCTTCATAAATAAGTAAAATAATTTCTTGGTTTACATCATCAATCGAAAAAATAGCAATAATGTGAGTGTGTCGGGCGTAATCTTTAATCAGCTCAATTTCCTTTAGCTATGTTAAATCAACCAACACTGGAGGTTGTTTTCAATTTTGTCACCATCATTATTTTGGAATTCCGTTTTGCTTCCTAGCAAATGACAGTTGACTATTATCTATTTACGTTGCCATTACAAAACATGTTAGTTTATTTATCTTCGGTTCCTTATGCTTCACTCCAATATCTTTGACAGTTTTTTGCTTGTTGTTGGCTTTGTACTCTTGTGTATTTTTATACCCTCCATCATAGGATAGAGGTATACTTATGTCGTCATTGCGTTTGTAACACATCGAAATATTGATCTGAAACCCAACAAAGTATATATTGGCTTGCCCAAAAAGTAATTGCGGATTTTTCATATAGTCGGCGTTGACAAATTTTTTCACAGCTTGTGACTCTGTAATTGCATTCTTTCTTCTGTCAGTTATCAGCTGTTACTTTTAGCTTGCTTTAGAAAAAAAGTGTAAAAAAAGTATATTTAATTAAAGTTCATTCTAAGTTTTATTAAAAATGCATTTATTTTCTTTTCAAAAATCCGCAATTACTTTTTGGGCAACCCAATATATTCCTGATAGTCCTGACATTCTAAGTCGATTTGGGTATTTCCGTCTGTCTGTCGTAGGCACGCAAACTCTTCTTAGTGTAGATCGGTTGGGATTGTAAATCTTGACTTCTTGACCCAATGGAGGGCGTAACTCTTATCCGTTTTGTTTGAAAGTTTTACATAAGGTTTGCTGATATGACTTCCAACAACTATGCTAAGTATGGTTCCAATCGGTTCATAACCTGATATAGCCAACGTATAAACCGATCTGGGATCTTGACTTTTTCAGCCTCTAGAGGGCGCAATTATTATCTGATTTGGCTGACAGTTTGGGTTATGTGTTTTGTTTCGTCTCGCAACAACTATACCAAGTATGGTCTAAAGCGGTTCATAACCGGATATAGGTCCCATATAAACCGATCTCCCGATTATACTCCTTAAGCCTATAGAGGACGCAATTCTTATCAAATTTGGCTGAAATTTTGTATAACGGCTTCTCCCATAAAGGATCCCATCATGCCTAGCTCCCTGAGGAGGGAGGATGGGACTTACACCGAGAATGGGCAGGAGACGGTGGAACTTTTAATGGAGGCATATTACCCAGGTGGCCAGGAAGAGGTCGGCAATCATGATATCGCAATACCTGTGGCCTTTAGGGATGACCTCATCAGGGAAATCATTGACGAGGAGATGATGGTTTGGGCAGTCCTCACTTCGGTATTTTAAAACGGCCGGACCTGACGAAATTTCCCGGCACTGCTGCATGAGTCGCTTGGAGTCACCCTGCCCTGGCTTCAGTGGATTTTCCGAGCGAGCCTAGCATGGTCCTACATACCAAGGGCATGGAGGGGGAGGTCAAGTTCGCCTTTACCCCCAAGGCGGAAAGAATAAACCACAGTACGACGAAGGATTATAGACCTATTGGGTTGCCCAAAAAGTAATTGCGGATTTTTCATATAGTCGGCGTTGAAAATTATTTTCACAGCTTGTGACTCTGTAATTGCATTCTTTCTTCCGTCAGTTATCTGCTGTTACTTTTAGCTTGCTTTAGAAAAAAAAGTGTAAAAAAAGTATATTTGATTAAAGTTCATTCTAAGATTTATTAAAAATGCATTTACTTTCTTTTAAAAAATCCGCAATTACTTTTTGGGCAACCCAATATTTGTCTTTCATGTTTTTTGCTGAAAACACTGGAAAGGCTGATTGATCTTAGGGTCAGGGTGGGGACTGACGGTGGAAAACTTCAGTGTGGTACAACACACTTACCTCAGAGCCGAGTTGGGGGAGACGGCCCTTCATGAGGTGGTACAAGAGGTCGAGATGTCTCTCCGACAGAAGGAGTGCCCTTTGGCTGCCTTCTTGGATATTGAGAGGGCCTTCAATAATGTGGAGATAGGATCGATAGTTGCCGCACTGGACCGCACGGGGATTCACCCCATAATATCCCAGTGGGCCAACAATATGCTCTATGGCAGAATTATTAATGCGAACCTGAGAGATAGTGTGCACAGAAGGCGGGTGACCAGAGGAGCGCCCCAAGGAGGGGTGTTCTCGCCGATTCTATGCAACCTCGTGATTAATGAAATCCCGATGGATCTCGATGGGCACAAAACGCATACCTCAAAGGCAGGTTCGGTGGAGACGACCCTACAGGAGGTCGAGACGTCTCTTCGACAGAAGGAGTACACTTTGGCTGCCTTCTTGGATATTGAGGGGGCCTTCAATAATGTGGTGATAGGATCGATAGTTGTCGCACTGCACCGCACGGGGATTCATCCCATACAATGGCAGGAGTATTAATGCGAACCTGGGAGATAGTGTGGTCAAAAGGCGGGTGGCCAGAGAAATGACCCAAGGAGAGGTGTTCTCGCCGATTCTATGGAAACTCGTGATTAATGAAATTCTGAAGGATATCGGTGGAGACGGCACGAGGATAATCGCTTATGCGGACGACGTTGTGCTGCTGACACGAGTCTGTTTTCTGTCGAAGATCAGCGAGATTGATTGTCGCGATGGGCTACCAGAAATGGGTTGGGGACCAACCCAGGGAAGACGGAGCTGGTGCTTTTCACGCGTAGATATAAAAAACCGGAATTCAGACTCCCGTCCTTGGACGGGGTAATGCTGCGGCTGTCGAAGTAGGCGAAGAACCTTGATATAGTCTTCGATTCGAAACTGTCATGGAAGTGGAACGCCGAGAACCCCGGCACGGGATAGTTGTGAGCCCCACACAAACTGGAACATTAAGATTCAATCTGTGTGGTGTTCATTGCTGTCACAAGAAGATTAGCCGCTAGCTACCAAGCGCGTCCACAGGATGCGGATAGTGGAATTCTTCATACGGAGTAGCTGCAATGGCAGTCGCAGACAATCAGCGGTATCGTGCGGAGAATCTTAGTGAGTGGTCGGGCGGCACCGGCACCGATGCTCAGTATGGCGAGGCGATTTATTTTTTAATGGCCTCCCTGTTCCCGCGGCGATCGAACCAGAACGAGCTTGCTCACCTCAGGAGCTTGATCGCTACCATCACATGAAAATGTGGCTACAACAACAACAAAACCAAGGAAAGAGGCCGTAAGGCATTGTGCGCTTTTTACTCCTACAGAAGGATGTTCGGTAGGAAGCGGGAGGGTAACCCCCAAGAAGATTTTTTGACTGACCAATGGTGGAATGCCGTCACGAAGAGAACGCGTGCGAGGGAGTTCGGGAAAGTCCAGAAACTGTCTTGCGTCGGAGTCACAGGGGCACTGAGATCCGTACCGCAGGTAGGCTTGGAGGCGATGCTGGATATGAAGCCATTGAGGTCTATATTTGGAACTGCGGCGCCAAGCTCGCTCTTAGTCTGAAGGAGCTTGGCATACTGAAGGAGGATGGTTGCGGCCACAGTTCGATTCTGGGTGTTATGGATGCGGAGGACTCGTGCGAGGCCAGTGTCTGGCTTGCGTCGGGGTCACAGGGTCACGGAGATCTGCACCGCAGGCAGGCCTGGTAATGATGCTGGATATGCAGCCCATTGAGGCCTATATTCGGAACTGCGCCGCCAAGGCCCCTCATAGGCTGAGGGAGCTCGGCATGCTGAAGGAGGATGGTTGCAGCAACAGTTCGAATCTGGGTGTTATAGATGCGGAGGGTAGACTGAAGAGTATGTCCGACTATCTGGTACCAGTGCCGACTGGGAAGGATGAATGGCAAGCGAATGCTGCACTTGAGGAGGATGCGACCTCGATCTACACCGATGGCTCCAAGATAGAGTCAGGGATTTGCTTGGGACACTGAGACTGCCGCACGAGTGTACGGTTTTTCAGGCAGAGGTCTGTGCCATTTCAGTGGCCGCAAGGGAAATTCTGGTAAGGGATTTACCTCCCTCAAAACTCAGAATTTTTGTGGACAGTATGGCGGCGTTCAAGGCTTTGGAGTCGAGAATGGTGAGGTCAAGATGCGTGGCGAATTGTTTGGAGTCCCTGGATAGGCTTCGGGACCACGATGTGACACTGACATGGATTCCTTGGAATGAGGGGAATTCGGGAACTGAGAGGCCGGACGAGTGCGCCAGGAGGAGTTCGTCTGCGCCGGGTAGACCAGTCACCGGCCTTGCCTACGTGCTATTTGTCGGGCTACCAAACACAATAGAGAGGATGGCCATATGAGACTCGTTGGATGGTTACCGGACTGCAAAGGCGTTCTGGCCTGTCATCAACCGAAGGAGAACTAGGGAGTTGCTGGCATTCGATAAGAGGTCGATGAGTACCTTAACAGGGGTCATAACCGGACACTGTGCCATGGGAATACCGTACAATGACTTTTGCAGGAGTTGCCTCGATGAGGACGAAGAAAAGACTACTGAGCATTTGCTGTATTCATGTGCGGGTCTGCAAAAACGTCCTTTCTAGGGAGCCGTTTCTTCTGTTATCTGGGTGACCTACCTTTGGTGAAGGAACAGGATGGTTCCGCCGAGAGGGTTGCTATGAGCTTCTGCGTAGTTACATCCGTGCTTGCGTGGGGATGGATAGGCTCCGGGGCCACGATATGACACTGACATGGGTTCCTGGGCATGAGGAGATTCCAGGAAATGAGAGGGCGTACGAGTGCGCCAGGAGGGGTTCGTTTGCTTCGGGCGGACCAGTCACCGGTCTTGCCTACCATTTTGTCGATCTACTGAACACAGTAGAGGGGATGGCCAGAGCGGCGTTGGTGGAAAGATGTGACTCTGTGGATGGTTGCCGGTCCGCAAAGGAACTCTGGCCTGTCATCGAGAGGAAGAGAACGAGGGAGTTCCTGGCGTTCGAGAAGGGGTCAATGAGTACCTTAACAGGGGTCATAACCGGGCATTGTGCCATAGGCCACATGGCGGCACGCGTTAGAATACCGCACAATGACTTCTATAGGAGTTGCCTCGAAGAGGATGAAGAGGAGACTACTGAGCACTTGCTGTGTTCATATGCGGGTCTGCAGGCACGTAAGCTTTCTTTTCTAGGGAGTCGTTTCTTCTGTGATCTGGGTGACCTATCTCCGGTAGGTCTCCTGAGATTTGTTAAAGGAACAGGATGGTTCCGACGGGAGGGGTGCCATAAGCTACGGCTTAGTTACATCCGTGCTTGCGTGGGAATGGTCGTTTCTTCACCCCCCTCCCTCCCCCGCTCGGGTTCTCCGTTTCTCCTGTTTTTTCTTTATTTGTGTATAAGCTTTAGTCCGAGGTCTCACATCTTCTTTCTCTTCTCTTTCTTTCTAGGGTACCATAATGGGCCTGACTGGCATCCGAGTGAACTCACTTTTGGCGGGCATCCCACTCAACTTAATCTAACCTTTTCCAATGCCCATCGACATACGTGTCAAATATGGTCTGAATCGGTCTATAGCCTGAAACTGCCACCATATAAACCGATCTCCCGATTTTAGTGATACGAATTGGCTGAAATTTTACGCAATGACTTCTGCTACGGTCCATAACCTGATATAGCTCCAATAGCATAGCAATTCTAGTCCTTTATCCTTTGTTCGCCTATAACAAGTTTCCGGACAAAGAACTCCAGCAATGAGATTCATGGTGCAGGGTATATAAGAATCGGCCCGGCCGAACATAGCACGCTTTTAGTTGTTTTTTGCCTTCATCACACAATTGTGACACAAATCAAACTTTAAATTAGCTGAAGTTTCACAATCATTTCGTGACAGTTGTTCGTTTCCTGTTCTTCATATTTCGCATTTCGCATTTTACAATTTCAATTTATTTTTATTTGTTATTGGAAAAGAGGACAAAAAAAAAACAAACAGAAGAAAGAAAAGTTGTTGTCACTCGTTACTGGCATTCCATTCATATCCCCAGCACATAGCTGGGACAATGGGAAAACTTTACTGGGGCATATAATTGTTTGCCAGATGAAAAAATTCCAGAGGGAATGCTATAAAGTCCATAGGACGAGAATGACATTTTTCTTGCTGCTAAAAGAAGTTTTCTTTCTTCTGTGATTGATGGCAATACATTAGTCACCAACTGAAATGAGTTTCAAGGTATGTTCCATACAAAGTGAAGGACAAGAGGCTGGTGGAGTAAAAAGTTCATCTGTTTCATTGTAATCTATTATTTAATAAAAACAATTTTAATCTACTTTTATATATTAACATATGTTAGTTGAAGCTAAGCTCATCAGTCATTGGAACGAGTTTATTAAGTAACAGAGGGCAGTCTTCTATCATGTCCATGATTGCGATTTTAGTGTATGCTACTCTCAAGGGTGATTTACTAGATGTACAGACCATCATATGGTACAGACTGACATATGGAGCAGTCCATACTAGCGGTGCGCTGTGAGTTTTAGAGTAGACTCCAACCTAGGGCCGGACTTGGAAAACTGTTCGGGGTCGGGGCAAGCTTACTTAACTCCAAGCCGGTCTCCCACTCCAGCTTGATAAGCCGACTTCGACTCCGTCATCAAAACCTGAACTCCGCAACCCTGCTCGTGAGTCTCGTTAGACGTGATTAGGCCTAAATCGGCCTAAATTGCTGCAGTCATACTAGGTGTGTGCTGTGAGTTTACGAGTATACTCCAGCCTCGGGCAGGAGTTGGAGAACTGTTAGGGGTCGGGACAAGCATACTTAACTCTAAGCCGGTCTCCCACTCCAGCTTGATAAGCCGACTTTGATTCCGTCATCAAAACCTCAACTCCGCAGCTCTGCTCGTGAGTCTCGTTAGACTTGATCAGGCAGTGGTCTTCGGGATCGTGAGTCACGCGTACATTGTGCTTAAGTAAAATTGTGTCTCGTGTGTGAGCATTAGTCAAAATGAAACCAGTGAGGAAAGGCAAAAGTCGGGCGGTGTCGACTGTATAATACCTACCCTATAAGCACAAAGTGGGAGCTATATCTTATTCTGAACCAATTTTAATGGACCTCGCTGTATATACTTTAATAACTAGGGTTGACAAAAGACAACATTATTATTGCAAATTAACCATAATCTGATGAACATATATATGTGAGCAATATCTATTGTAAATCTGAACCGATTTCGAGCAAACTTTTGAGATATTGTGGTAGATGTCGATTGATGACCCACGCAAACGAAAAAAAGGACCATGAATTGCAAATCTGCACCTGGAATGTCCGCACTCTCTATAGAGAGGGTGCAGTATACGCGCTGGCGGATCTATTAGAGAAGTACAAGGCAGATATTACCGCCTTACAGGAAGTGCGATGGACTGGGAATGGCGCCACAACAACACCAAATGGTGACGAACTGTACTCTAGCTGCCATAACACGAGGCATGAATTTGGCTGTGGATTTGTGGTTAGTTGGAGACTAAAACACCTTGTCTCTAGCTTTACTTCGGTGGATGAGAGGCCGCACAAAAGCCAAATTCTTCAACATCAGCCTTATTTGTGCCCATGCCCCGACGGAAGACAAGGACAGGCAGACCAAGGATATTTTTTACGAGCGCCTAGAGAGGGAAAATGAAAGACCTCTGCCCCGCTCATGATATAAAAATGCGAAGACAGGGAAGGAGGACATCTTTGATCCAACAGTCGGGAAGTTTAGCCTCCACGAGATAACGTCCAGTAATGGGTTAAGGATGATAGATTTCGCCGCGGTAAAAAACATGGTAGTCAGTAGCACCAGATTTCAACTTAAAATTTTTAAACGGCTGTCACTCGATCAAAACACGAGCAACCAAATTGATCAGATTGTGATAGATGGAAGGCATTCATCCAGCGTGTTAGATGTACGATCGATCCGTGAAGCGAATATAGATTCGGATCATTACCTTTTTGTAGCAAAGGTTCGCACCCGTTTGAACATCTGACACTGCACGAAATCTAGACATTGAAAAGCTGCAAACACAACAGATGGCAACGGCATACTCCACTGCTTGATGAAAGCACTCGTTGTTGTTGTTGTTGTTGTTGTAGCAGTTTATTGTGTACTATCTTTCGTCTGCTTGATTCTGTTGAGTGTCAAGACCCAGGAACTCCGCGACTAAGATGGGGTGCGTCCACAGGGATCTGGGTCTGAGTCGAGTGGGTCTGGCCGGGCAGTTAAACAGGTGACGTGTATCGTGCGGTCCCTGGTTACAGTCGGGACATACATCTTGCACGTCGGTATCAATCCTAGCTCTGTGGGAATTGAGGCGGCTGCATCTGCCGGAACGTAATTGAGCCAGAATCACTCTGGTTTGCCGGGGGAGGTCGATTTCTTCGCGTGCAATGGGTGGCGGTCGTTCTCCAAGGATTACACTCACTCGGTAGCCAGTTAACGCGTCTGCTACCGTGTCTGCATGAATGTTGTTCAGACCCGCTTGATATGCCGCTTGATCTAGAGGTTCTCTCTTGTAGCGCTGGACCTCACGCTCTAGATCATGTAGATCTACCTTAAGGCTTCTGGGCGGTGGGTATCTATCCACAAGATGATGATTTGGATGATTTCTGCGATAACAGCCCAAAAGGTATTGCTTAGACAGCATGTAGTTATGTCTTCGCACTGGTAGGATCTTTGTCTCCTGGTGGAGGTGGTCCACATGAGAACTAAGGAGGCAGCCCGTCGCAGTTCGGAGGGCGGCATTCTGACAGATCTGAATATTATTCCACTGCGTGTCACAAAGCTGACGTGACCACACTGGCGCTGCATAACTTACCACAGACCGGCCAATTGCTTTGTACGTGGTCAACAAGGTTTCTTTGTCTGCACCCCAAGTGCTGCCAGCGAGTGACTTGAGGACCTTGTTTCTACTTTTGACTTTATTGCAGATTGCTGTGGCATGTGGGGAGAAAGTGTAGGAGCTGTCAAATGTGACGCCAAGTATTTTGGGACACTTGATGGTCGGAATCAATTCTCCATCGACCATCACAGTCAGCTCAGAATTCACCTCACGCGTATTTGTAGTGAACAGTGTGGCTGAAGATTTGGTGGCGGATATCTTCAGATTTCTTGCAGCGAAATATGAGGCAAGCTCGTTGAGGTAGACGTTCAACCTATCGCAGATGTCATCAATGGGTGGGGGGCCTGATGCCATGATCGTACAGTCGTCCGCATATGATACGATCTCTATGCCGTCTGGAGGAGGTGGGATGGAGGATAGGTAGAGGTTAAACAGAGCCGGAGATATCACCCCGCCTTGGGGAACTCCCTGTTTCACTCTACGGTGTTTTGACTTCTTATCCCTAAATTCCACAAATGACTGGCGGCCACACAGATAATTCGCGACCCAACGTTTAAGGCCTGGCTGGAGGGACGTGTTGGCGATGTCCTCAAATAATTTGGCATGGCTGACCGTGTCGAATGCCTTCGATAGGTCCAATGCCACGAGGACCGTCCTATCACATGGCCTGGGTTGATTGAAGCCACGGCAAATGTGTGTGGTGATGGCATGCAAAGCTGTAGTTGTGCTGTGCAGTCTCCGAAATCCGTGTTGATGCTCGGCGAATGGAAATTCTCCTACGAGGCTCGGGAGGAGTAATGCCTCAAGCGTCTTAGCCACTGGTGAGAGAAGGGAGATCGGTCTGTACGACTCCCCCAAACTCGGGTCTTTACCAGGCTTCAGTAGCGGGATCACTCTGCCCATTTTCCAGACATCGGGAACTATAAGAGTGTTCAATGACAGGTTAAGGACAGTGGTAAGGTACTCAACTCCAGGTAAATCCAGATTCTTCAGCATCAATGTAGAGATTCCGTCGGGGCCCAACGCCTTGGAAGATTTGGCGCCACGGATGACATTCGTAACTTCGCCCACGGTAAATTGTGATGGCTGTTCATCGGCTCGGAGACCACGAATACGGCGAATGGCTCTCCTCCTTGCCCTGTCTCTCTCGGGATGCACGATAAATTGACGGTTGAACAACCTGGCGCATCTCTTCGGATCAGTCACGGTTAACTCGCCAAAAGTGACTGAGGTCCTGTCGTCCCGTCTACCGGGGTTCGAGAGAGACTTAACAGTGGCCCACAATTTGCCTGCACCGGTGCCTAAGTTACATTGCTCCAAGTGTTCCAGCCACAAATTCCGCTTGTGTTCGTTGACTACCCTCTTTATTTCCAGATTCAGCTCGCTGATTTGGGGTTAGCGGGGTCCATAGCACGAATCCCATCACGCTCGTCTGCGAGTACCACTGCTTGCGCCGGGAAATTGGGTCGCACTTGGGGTATTCGACCGGCTGGTGTAAAGCGAGCGAGCGAGCATTGAAATCCCCCAGAACCAGACGACTATGGCCAGATAGCAACCCACTTATGTCGGGGCTGTAGGCCTGGCCATTAATCGGGACACAGCTGCCAACCGGCGGTATATACACGTTGTATATCTCTATCTCGGCAGTACCAGACCTGACTGCTACCCCCATACATTCCATGTATGGGTCACTAGCGTCAAGCGCAGGCGAGATAGGTCTATACTGCACGGAATGGTGTATAACGAAGGCCAATCCCCCACCTCCATTCCTTGAGCGATCCTTACGTAGCACATTGTAGCCGTGACAACTGTGCAAGCTGCAGGTGTTAGTCAGCTTTGTCTCCTGGATCGCTGCGACCGATATGCTCTTCCGACTCAAAAATCTACAATCTCATCAATCTTGCCTCGCAGTCCATTGCAGTTTAACTGCAGGAACGATACATTTCCCGACACTGGCCTGGCAATAGTAGGGCTAGGGTGCTGTCTTTGCATAAATTGCCGTACGGGAGAGGTCGGGGGGGGTCACATAGTCCGACGACGAGGACGCCGAAGGCGACGACGGCGACGCTTGTGACCCACTGCTGGCTATGTTCGCACAGCATCTAGCGACATAGCCAGTATGACTATACTCCCGTAGCGAAGTTAGGCCAGAGCAAGAACGGAAATGTACCCACTCCAAGCACCTGTTACACCTCACCGACACTGACCGATGATGAAGGCGGTTCTGGCAAACGGAACAGAACCAGGGTCCGGGGTTCCTTTCAATCCCGGCACGAACCAAAAGCATACGGAGAAGGCACTCCGGGATGTGCCTCTCCCATGACGAAAAAAGACGAACACGTACACTGAGGCGGCAACCCTTGCCGATGAAGATTCCATCGGGTCAATCCGGTGCGTACAACCGGCTGCCATGGGATTGTGAAAGCACTCGTTGTCAGGCGCAGTGGCAAACAATTGCCGAATCCATGGAAAATGCCGCGAAATCCGTACACGGGTACGGAAAGCCTACCCCAAGAAACCCATGGTACGACCAAAAGTGTCGAAATGCTACTGAAGCCAAGAATGCGGCATGCAGGGAAGAATGCGGCAATCAGTAGCAACGCGCCGGATGAAGGAGAGGTATCGGGAGAAAAAGGAGAGAGTAGAAACGTCAATTCAGCAGAGAAAAACAGGTAATGGAACGACGTGTGAGCGTAACGAGATGTACAGGAGTCGGAATGAAGTCCGAAAATTCTACCAAAGAATAAAACATCACACCGATGGCTTTGGTGCACGCACATCCTCCTGCAGAGACGAAGAAGGATATGGAAAGAACATTTTACCCAACTGCTAGTGTCCGACTTTGGCGGCGAAGAGGATGAAGAACAACAAGGCAGCAGAAACCGACGGGTTACACGCTGAACTACTTAAGTCCGGAGACGATACGCTGATAAGGCGTATGCATCAGCTTATCTGCGCAATCTGGTTGGAAGAACGCATACCCCGTACACAAGAAGGTAGACAAGACGGAATGTGCCAACTACAGAGGAATAAGTCTCCTCCCCATCGCATACAAGATACTCTCGAGCGTACTGTTTGAAAGATTACAACCTAAAGTCAATGAGATAATTGGGCCTTATCAATGCGGCTTTAGACCTGGTATATCCTCCCTAGATTAGATATTCACACTGCGCCCAATCCTGGAAAAGACCCGAGAAGAACAATTATACCCGTTCACATCTCCAGTTTAAGATGACGTGTCTCGTATGGTCCCTGGTCATAATCGGGACACACATCCTGCATGTTGGCACCATTCCTTGCTGTGTGGGAGTTGAGGCGGCTACATCCGCCAGAAAGTTATTAAGCAAGAACTACTCTGGTTTGCCGGCGGAGATCAATTTCTTCAATGGGAGGCTGAAGTTCTCCAAGGACCACATTTACCTAGTCACCGCACCTGCTACCGTGTCTGCATGAATGCTGTCTAGACCCGCTCGATCTAGAGTTTCTCTCTTGTAGCTTTGAAACTCTAACTCCTCGCTTTAGCTCATATAAATCTACCATAAGGCTTCTGGGCGGTGGATACCTATCCACAAGATGCCGATTTGGATGGTCCCTGCGATAACAGCCCAGAGGGTATGCGAAGACAGCAAGTAGTTATGG
The DNA here is from genome assembly GCF_963082655.1 of Stomoxys calcitrans. Lineage (NCBI taxonomy): Eukaryota > Metazoa > Arthropoda > Insecta > Diptera > Muscidae > Stomoxys > Stomoxys calcitrans. Next base: position 201,372,470 of record NC_081552.1, read on the forward strand.
CTTCGCACGGATAGGAACTTTGTCTCCTGAGGAGAACTGAGGAGACCGCCCGTCGCAGTTCGAAGGGGCGGCATTCTGACAGATCTGAATATTATTCCACTGCGTGTCGCATAGTTGACGAGACCACAATGGTGCTGCATAACTTACCACAGACCTGCCAACTGCATTGCACCTGATTAACAAGGTTTGTATGTCAGTACCCCAAGTGACTTGAGGACCTTGTTTTTACATTTGACTTTATGGCAAATTGCTGTGGCATGTGAGGTGAATTTGTAAGAGCTGTCAAATGTGACACCAAGTATTTTGGGACAATTGATGATCGAAATCATTTCTCCATCGACCATCACAGTCAGCTCTGTATTCACCTCACGCGTATTTATAGTAAACAATGTGACTGAAGATTTGATGCCAAATATCTTCAAATCTCTTGCAGCTAAATAAGCGGCAAGTTCGTTTAGGTAGACGTTTAACCTATCTTGATCGTCTCGACATCCTAAGTCGATCTAGCCATGTCCTTTCGTCCGTCCGTCTGTCGAAATCACGATAGCGGTCGAATGCGAAAAGCAAAACTGCATATTTTGCCCATGAACATTCCACTAAGGACCAGGGGCAAACTTCTCATATATCAATGAGTGCAGTCCGATTCAAGTTTAAGCTCAATGATAAGGGGCCTCCGTCTTATATCCGAGTCCGAACGGCGTGCCGCAATGAACATTTTTCTGATAGTCTCGCCAGGACTCGAACCCAGGCGTTCAGCGTCATAGGCGGACATGCTAACCACTGCGCAATGGTGGCGTCTGTAGAGCTAGCCGTTTGAAATTTTGCACAGATACTTAGTATGTAGGTCGTGGGGGATTGCAAATGGGCCATATCGGTTCAGATTTGGATATAGCTCCCATATAAACCGATCTCCCGATTTGACTTCTTGAGCCCCTGGAAACGGCAATTTTTGTCCGATTATATGACTTTCAACAACTATGCCAAGTACCGTCTAAATCGGTCAAGAACCCGATATAGCTCCCATATAAACCGATCTCCCGATTTGACTTCTTGAGCCCCTGGAAGCCTCAATTTTTGGCCAATTTGGCTAAAATTTTGCACAAAGTGTTCCGTTATGACTTTCAACATCCGTGCCAAGTACGGTCTAAATCGGTCCAAACCTGAGATAGCTCCCATATAAACTGATCCCTTGATTTGACTCCTTGAGCCCCTGGAAGCCGTAATTAGTGTCCGATTTGGCTAAAATTTTGCAGATAGTGTTCTGTTATGACTTTCAACAACTGTGCCAAGTACGGTCTAAATCGGTGAAGAACCGGATATAACTCTCATATAAACCGATCTGCCGATTTGACTTCTTGGGCCCCTGGAAGCCTCAGTTTTTGTCCGATTTGGCGAGAATTTTACAGCTGGTGTTCTGTTACGACTGTTCCTGGTACGGTCCAAATCAGAGTTTAACCTGATGTAGCTCTCATATAAACCGATCTCTCGATTATCCTTGTTCGATTCTTAGAGGCTATCATTTTTGGCTGGTTTGGCAGAAATTTGGTACGTAGGATGGAATTATGCCTTTCAACTAAAGATCAATGAAACTGAATCGGAAGTGGTACATTCAGTAGCGTACCGAGAAGGCTCACAGATGTTGGGTGCTATGTGGATGATAGTCCACTGGCTCTACAGACCAATATTTATTTACACCCCAGTGGTTTGTTTGTCAGTAGTAACGATGTGCAAGAGGTTCAGAGAACATGTTGTCTTGGCATAGGAGGGGCGTTGAGGACCACACCCACTGGAGCGCTGGAGACTGTTCTAGATATACGACCAGATAAAGTGGGAGGCAGCCACGGTGTCTACGAGATTTAAGACGTTGGAAGAATGCATAGAGCATAGGAGTAGGTCACAAGGTAGCTGATCGAATACTTGAGACAACACTTGAGGTCGAGTGTGAGGCCTTGCCGCCAGCGGCACAATGTTGGATTCATACTACGCAGATGGATCAACACCAGAGGATAGACTCAGATCTGTTTTCGGCTGCCTGACCATAATACGGTCATGCAGGCGGAGATTCGGGCGATCATGGAATGCATGATGTGGTGTGGTGTTAACGCGAGTGTGAACATCTTTACGGACAGTAAAGTGGCTATCACTAGGTCAGTAAGGTCACAAGCAGTCTTGGAATGTAAGAAGGAGATTAGCGCCCTCTCTTAGGATGGCATGAACCGCTTCATTTGGGTGCTGGGTGCAGCAAGGGGAAATGAAAGAGCAGACGATTTGACGGTAAAGGCCAGAGGACTGCCGTCAATAAACTTGTTAACCCTTAAACCTGCTTAACCCGAAAAACGTTGGAGCTTTTCCTATGTCATAGCCGGGCATTCGCGGCTAACATACGCCTGCACTTAGTTGCAGACACAATACCAGACACGAATCAACTTACGAACGAATCAACGCCCCTAAGTTATGGGATTTTCTTTTTCGAGACTACTTTTACGGGGTAAGGTGTATGTACAACCATAGTGGCATGGGGCGGATTAATATCCTCACCCTCTCATCAACCTAACCTAACCAAGAACGGTCTAAATCGGTTAAGAACCTGATATAGCTCCCATATAAACCGATCCCTCGATTTGGTTAAAACTTTGCAGATAGTGTTCTGTTACGACTTTCAATCGGTCTATAACCTGATATAACTCCCATATAAACTGATATCTCGACTTCACGTCTGGATTTCCTGGAAGCCACCATTTTGTCCGATTTTGGGAGAATTTTACACCTGGTGTTCTGCTACGATTTTCAACAACTGTGCCTATTACCTTAGGGTCTTAAGCCCATTTATGTCACATTTATAGTCCAGTTTCGATGAAATTTGTCACAGTAAGTTGTGCTATGACCATCGATATCCGAACCAAATATGGTCCAAACTGGGTCATACTGACATATATATCTGCTATATAGACCGATCTGCCGTTTAAGGGTCTTAAGCTCACAAAATCCACATTTATTGCCCGATTTCGCTGTAATTAAAACCAGTAAGGGCAAAAATCGGGCGGTGAAGACTGTATAATACCCTACACCTACGCTATAAGTACACTGTGGGACTTATATCCAATTCTGAACCAATTTTGATGGACCTCGGCGAGCAAATATGTTCAAACTGTAAAAACTACGGCTGACAAATGACAACATTATGGCATATTACCTAAAATCTGGCGAACTTATATATGGGAGCTATATCTAATTCTGAACCGATTCCGAGCAAACTTCTCAGATAATGTGGTGGTCGTCGAGGAAAGCGTTGTGCGAAATTTTGGCAAGATGGGTCAATAAATGCGCTTAATGTGACTCTGGAAGTTAAAATCGGGCGTTATGTATATATGAGAGCTATATCTAAATCTGAACCGATTTCCATGAAATTTACCAGTAATATTGAGAGTCAAGAGAAAATCCTTCCTGCCAAATTTCGAGAGAATCGATTAAGAAATGAGCACTTTTTTGTAATATTTCTCAAAATCGGACAAACATGAGAGCTATATCTAAATCTGAACCGATTTCAAGCAAACTCCTCAGATACTGTCACAGTCGTCGGGGAAAGCGTTTTGCAAAATTTTGGCAAGATGGGTCAATAAATGCGCTTAATGTGTCTCTGGAAGTTAAAATCGGGCGTTATGTATATATGAGAGCTATATCTAAATCTGAACCGATTTCCATGAAATTTATCAGTAATATTGAGAGTCAAGAGAAAATCCCTCCTGCCAAATTTCGGTTAACAAAAGACCATTTTATAGCAATATTACTGCAAATCGGACGAACAGCGAACATGGTAGCTATATCAAAATCTGAACCGATTTTGACCAAACTCTATGTACATTGTGGTAGTCGTCGAAGAAAGCGTTGTGCAATATTTTGGCAAGATTGATCAAACAATGCGCTTGCAGTGGCTCTTGGGGTGAAAATCTGGCGATATACATATATGAGAGCTATATCTAAATCTGAACCGATTTCTATGAAATTCACCAGTAATGTCGAGAGTCGTGCAGAAATCCTTGCCTTGCAAAATTTCGAGAGAATCGCTTAACAAATGACCATTTTATTGTATTATTACTGAAAATCATACGATTATATATATATATCCAGATCTGAACCGATTTTTTCCAAATTTAATAGGATTCATCTCTAGGCCGAAAAACATGCCTGTACCAAATTTGAAGACGATCGGTTGAACAATGCGACCTGTACTTTGTACACAAATTAGCATGGACAGATGGACAGACAGACGGACATAGCTTAATCGAATCAGAATGTGATTCTGAGTCGATCGGTATACTTATCAATTGGTCTATCTCTCTTCCTTTTGGGTGTTACAAACAAATTCACTATACCCTATATAATACCCTGTACCACAGTAGTGGGGTTCATTGGGCCCATCAACATCCGAAACGAATTTGATCCAGATCAGACCATATTTGGATATAGTTACCATATAGACCGATCTGCTGGTTTAAGCTCATAGCAGTTGTCATGTTTACCTGATTTTCCTGATATTTTGATCAGTGAGTTGCATGTCCGAACTTAGTATGGTCCACATTAGTCCATCTTTAGGTATAGCTGCCATATATAGCCATCTTCTCATTTAGGGTCTCAAGCCCATAAAAGCCGCATTTATTATACGATTTCGTTGAAATTAGGAACATTGAGTTGGGCTAGGCATTTCGTTGCCCGAATCGCATATGGTCCAGAACTGACCATGTTTTGATATAGCTGCCATATATCTGCCGATCTGCCGATTTAGGGTCTTAAGCCCATGAAAGCCTTATTTATTATCCGATTTTCCCCCCGTTGTTCCAAGCGGAGATAGTTAAGATCGGACCATATTTCTATATACCTGTCATATGCATCGAACTGCCGATTTAGGGTTTTAAGCCAAAAAAAAAGCGCATTTATTATTCGATTTCTTTGAAATTTGCAATAGTGAGATGTACTAGGTCTTCCGATAATCCGAACGGTTGCCCAAAAAGTAATTGCGGATTTTTTAAAAGAAAGTAAATGCATTTTTAATAAAACTTAGAATGAACTTTAATCAAATATTCTTTTTTTACACTTTTTTTCTAAAGCAAGCTAAAAGTAACAGCTGATAACTGACAGAAGAAAGAATGCTATTACAGAATCACAAGCTGTGAAAAAATCTGTCAACGCCGACTATATGAAAAATCCGCAATTACTTTTTGGGCAACCCAATAATATGGCCAATATCTGTTCATATTTAGATATACTTAGTTGCCATATAGACCATCTTCTTATTAAGGAAGTTTATACCATATATAGAGGATTTATTGCCCTATCTCACTGCAATTTGAAACTGTGGCATGTATATACCCTCTAAATCTAAAATTTGTACGATCCAGCTTGGCCTAAATGCGTGTTTGCTACTTTTTACTTTGAGTGTAGGCCATTACAATGATTGCTGAGCTAATTAGTCACCATGACCAAAAGTGGCTTTCCCTTTTCCCTTGGCTATAAATAAAGTTGCATTTCGATTTAAGTCAAGAACTTCCAAAGGCTTCGCTTTGGGAAAATGGTGACCCAAGGATTTTGTGTTGGTAAATAATTAGTCCATGCTGGATATTGTTTTCAATCCGGTTACTTGTCCCATATCATTGAGGGGATTTATTAAATTTAATGTTACTGGAAGCTATTTTGCTTTTGTTTTACTTTTTTTGCTGTGCTATGTTTGTCTTCAGTTGCCAGCAGAACGCTGGGCCACCATGATTCGCTCACTTCGGCTGATGGCTCTGGAAGCCCTTGTAAAGCCATACAAATTGAAAATTGTCCCAAGTACTCCATTATTTGGTTGCAAGGCTCGAAGTCGAGCCGAGGGAGCATGCAAAACTTTACGGTTAATATTTACCTATGCCCTTACCCCCTCCCAAAAAAAAAAAAGACAAACCATACTCCCCAGGAGGAAACAAAAGCAAAGCGGAATAATGTAAAAACAACAACAAAGCAAGGGGGCACAAAAAGTGGCTGGATGCGGAGTCTCTTGGACGAGGACAAAAATCCGGCAAATCTTTTTAATGAACTTTATATGCAGCAAATGGCAGGAATTCAAGAAGCAGCTTTCCTTGTTTCTCTCACCATCCTTGGTTACTTTAGTTCCATTTTGGGCTATTGTGGTTGCGCAAAGACCAAAGACTTTAGGCAAGCAAAATAAATTAAAAGGAATTTACTACCTTGCCGGCTAGCTGGCATTCCTAACCTGAAGACAGCAGATAACCCAAAGCCTATTTGAATGGTAACGTTCCTGTCTCTTCCTGCTCACCGCATTGTTTACTGTTGCCACCACAAAAGACTCTCTACTTTAAAATCAGATTAAAGACATTCTTGCTTTGCTGTTTTCCCTCTGTTTTTTTGGTTCTTTTGTTTTTTTGCGGAGCTTTTTCAAGTAACCACAAATTCCAGGATGTCATGGAAATCCATCACAACTTAGAGTTTAGGACAAAAAGTGTCAAGTGCACAAAGAGATTCAGTCCTTGGGTGCTGTTGAGGTAAAAACCTGTAAGCCTGCAAAAATCTCTTCAAAAATGATAAACTTTTAGCTTGTCTCCTTTAACCAATGCATGACGAAGAGTTTGGGATTAGATGAAATTCCCAAGTTACCCATTGCAGAATATAGTGATGGGAACTTTTAAATAAGCTAGGAAAATGACCAAGGAATTTTGAAGTTTAAAAGCTGTGGGGTCATTTCTATTTAAACTCATTAAAGGCTTTTTATGATAAAAATATCTACTAAAGCAGGGAAAAAGTATTGGGTTGCCCAAAAAGTAATTGCGGATTTTTTAAAAGAATGTAAATGCATTATTAATAAAACTTAGAATGAACTTTAATCAAATATACTTTTTTTACACTTTTTTTCTAAAGCAAGCTAAAAGTAACAGCTGATAACTGACAGAAGAAAGAATGCAATTACAGAGTCACAAGCTGTGAAAAAATTTCTCAACGCCGACTATATGAAAAATCCGCAATTACTTTTTGGGCAACCCAATACTATGGTTTGCGGGGGGAGGTCAATTTCTTCAGGTGCAATGGGAGGTGGTCGTTCTCCAAGACCTACATTCACCCCGTAGCCATTTACCGCAACTGCTACCGTGTCTGCATGAATGTTGTCTAGACCTGCTTGATATGCCGCTTGATCTAAAGGTTCTCTCTTGTAGCGCTTCTCATTGAGACCGCTCGATACCGCTGATTTTCCGCGACTGTCGTTGCAGCTACTCCCTATGAACCATTCCACCATCCGCCACCTGTGGACGCGCCCTGTGGCTCGCAGCTACGCTTTTCGTCACAGCAATGAACACCACACAGATCGGAACTCCAGCCTGTGTGGTGCTCACAGCTATCCCGTGCCGCGAAGGTTTCTTTGTGACCTTGTTTCTACTTTTGACCTTATCGCAAATTGCTGTAGCATGTCTAGAGAATGTTTAAGAGCTGACAAATGTAATGCCAAGTATTTTGGGACATTTAATGGTCGGAATTATTTCTCCATCGACCATCACTTTCATCTCAGTATTCACCTCACCCATATTTGAACAATGTGGCTAAAGAATTTATGGCAGATATCTTCGGAAATATGAGGTAAGATCGTTGAGAAAGACGTTCAACCTGTCGCAGATGTCTTCAATGGGTGGGGGGCCTGATGCCATGACCGTACAATCGTCCGCATATGATACGATCACTATGCCGTCTGGGGGTTTGAATGGAGGATAGGTAGAGGTTAAACAGTGCCGGAGATATCACTCCGCCTTGGGAAACTCCCTGTTTAACTCTACAGTGCTTCGACTTCTTAACCCTAAATTCCACAAATGACTGGCGACCACACAGATAATTCGCGACCCAGCGTTTCAAGCCTGGCTGGAGGGACGTGTTGGCGATGTCCTCGAATAACTTGGCATGGCTGACCGTGTCGAATGCCTTCGATAGGTCCAGTGCAGCGAAATATGCGGCAAGTTCGTTGAGGTAGACTTTCAACCTATCGCAGATGTCAACAATGGGTGGGGCCCTGATGCCATGATCGAGCAATCGTCCGCATATGATACGATCTCTATGCCGTCTGTCGGGGTTGGAATAGAGGTTAAACAGTGCCGGAGATATCACTCCGCCTTGGGTAACTCCCTGTTTCACTCCACGGTGCTTCGACTTCTTATGCCTAAATTCCACAAATGACTGGCTACCACACAGATAATTCGCAACCCAGCGTTTCAAGCTTGGCTGGAGGGACGTGTTGGCAATGTCCTCGAATAATTTGGCATGGCTGACCGTGTCGAATGCCTTCGATAGGTCCAATGCCACGAGGACCGTCCTATCACATGGCCTGGGCTGATTAAAGCCACGGCAAATGTGTGCGGTGTTGGCATGCAAAGCTGTTGTTGTGCTGTGCAGTCTTCGAAATCCATGTTGATGCTCGGCGAATGGAAATTCTCCTACAAGGCTCGGGAGGAGTAATGCCTCAAGCGTCTTTGCTACTGGTGAGAGAAGGGAGATCGGTCTGTAATACTCCCCCAAATTCGGGTCTTTTCCCGACTTCAGTAGCGGGATCACTTTGCCCATTTTCCCGACATCGGCAACTATATGAGTGTTCAAAGATAGGTTGAGGACAATAGTAAGATACTCTGACCCCAAAGAGATGACGGCTTGCCAGGATACGTCACTCAGGAGATCGGGGGATGCAATGGAGATGTCTGGCGAGCTGCTGCCCCTCCTCGTAATCCTAGTCGGGGCATCCTCATTCAACGTGCAAAACGTGGAGCTATCTATCTGCTCTGCCAAAGCTATGCCACGCTGGTCGTTACCTAGGGGAGAATGCCATGACGTGTGATGTGTATTAAAATCCCCCAGAACCAGACGACTATGGCCAGATAGCAACCCACTTATGTCGGGGTTGTAAGCCTGGCCATTAATCGGGACACAGCTACCAACCGGCGGTATTTACACGTTGTATATCTCTATCTCGGCAGTACCAGACCTGACTGCTACCCCCATACATTCCATGTATGGGTCACTAGCGTCAAGCGCAGGCGAGATAGGTCTATACTGCACGGAATGGTGTATTACAAAGGGCAATCTCCCACCTCCATTCCTTGAGCGATCCTTACGTAGCACATTGTAACCGTGACAACTGTGCAAGCTGCAGGTGTTGGTCAGCTTTGTCTCATGGATCGCTGCGACCGATATGCTCTTCCGACTCATAAAATCTACGATCTCATCAATCTTGCCACGAAGTCCGTTGCAGCTTAACTGCAAGAACGGTACACTTCCCGGCACTGGACTGGCAATAGTAGGGCTAGGGTGCTGTCGTTGCAGAAATTACCGTACGGGAGAGGTCGAAAAGGTCACAAAGTCCGACGACAAGGACGCCGTAGGCGACGACGGCGACGCTTGTGACCCACTGCTGGCTATGTTCGCAAAGCACCTAGCGACATAGCCAGTATGACTATACTCCCGTAGCGAAGTTAGGCCAGAGCAAGAACGGAAATGTACCCACTCCAAGCACCGGTTACACCTCACCGACACCGACCGATGATGAAGGCGGTTCTGGCAAACCGAACAGAACCAGGGTCCGGGGTTCTTTTCAATCCCGGCACGGACCAGAAGCGTGCGGAGAAGGGACTCCGGTATGTGCCTCTCCCATGAGGAAAAAAGACGAACTCGTACACTGAGGCAGCAGCCCTTGCCGATGAGGATTCCATCGGGTCAATCCGGCTGCCATGGGATTGTATCGAAATCCGTACATATTGTATGCGTCATGAATAGCTATTATATCGGAACCGATTTCTATGAAATTCACCAATAATGTCGAGACTTATTTGAGAGTCACTAGTGCAAAATTTCGTGAGAATCGGCTTACAAATGATGACATAATAGGAATTTTAGTTCAAATCGGACGAATATATATGGGAGCTATGTCTAAATCTGAACCGATTTCTATTAAGTTCACTAAGAATGTCGAGATTCATAAGAGAACCCCTCGTGCAAAATTTTGTGGGAATCGGCTTACAAATGACAATGTAATTGCAATTTTAGTTCAAATCGGCCGAACATATATATGGAAGCTATATCGAAATCTGAACCGATTTCAATGAAATTCACCAATAATGTCGAGACTTTTAAGAAAATCCCTCGTACAAAATTTCGTGAGAATCGGTTTACAAATGACGATATATTTGCAATTTTCGTCTAAATCGGACGAAGATATATATGGGAGCTATGTCTAAATTTGAACCGATTTCTATTAAGTTCACCAACAATGTCGAGATTCATAAGAGAACCCCTCGTGCAAAATTTTGTGGGAATCGGCTTACAAATGACGATATAATTGCAATTTTAATCCAAATCGGCCGAACATATATATGGAAGCTATATCGAAATCTGAACCGATTTCAATGAAATTCACCAATAATGTCGAGACTTATAAGAAAGTCACTGGTGTAAAATTTCGTGAGAATTGGTTTACAAATGACGATATAATTGCAATTTAGTCCAAATCGGACGAACATATATATGGGAGCTATATCCAAATCTGAACCGATTTTTTTCTAATTTCAATAGGCATCGTCTCTAGGCCCAAGAAAATGTTTGTGCCAAATTTGAAGACGATCGGATCAAAATCATTATTCGATTTTGCTGAAATTTGGAACAGTGAGTTTTGTTAGGCCCTTCGACATCCTTCTTCAATTTGGCTGAGATCGGTTCAGATTTAGATATAGCTGCCATATAGACCGATCTCTTGATTAAAGGTTTGGGGCCCATAAAAGGCGCATTTATTGTCCAATGTCGCCAAAATTTTGGGACAGGGAGATGTGTCACGGCCCTCGACATCCTTCTTAAATTTTGCCCAGATAGGTCTAGATTTGAATATAGCTGCCATATAGACCGATTTCTCGATTTAATGTCTTGGGCCCATAAGCGGCGCATTTATTGTCCGATTTTGGGACAGTCAGTTGCGTTAGGGCCTTCGACATCCTTCTGAAATTTGGTCCAGGTCGGTCCAGATTTGAGTGTAGCTGCCATATGGATCGATCTCTCGATTTAAAGTATTGGCCCCATTTATTATCCGATTTCGCTGAAATTTGATACAGTGACCTATGTTAGGTTTTTCGACATCCGTGTCGTATATGGTTCAGATCGGTCTATATTTGGATATGGTTACCAATATTTCGTTCTACAAAATTGAACAATGACTTGTACTCATTGGACCACTCAATGTCAGTGCCGAATGTGGTCCAAATCGGACCATATTTCGATATAGCTGCTATATGGGCATAAATTATGCATTTTTCACCGGATTAAGCCGAAAGGTGGTTTACATATATACCCGAGGTGGTGGTTATCCAAAGTTCGATCTGGCCGCCTTTTTACTTTTTTCATTTTCGTGTCTTTTTTGCCTGTAAAGATCATTGAATTTTATAATTTTTGTTTGTTTCTCTTCATTCAGAGATCGCAACACACACCAACCATTACTCCAATGTATCGTAATTTGGTAAGAATAATTCATCGGCCATATTAGGTGTGAAGGCTTCAAGAGCCGTACTTTGGTTTGTTGTACTTATATCGAATTTATTGCGAAAACGCCTCTATGATAAAATACCACGTTAACCACGCTCGACAACCCTGTCTGTTAGCTGTACTTTTCCCAATGCATGTGTTTTTGTGCAATGGCAGATTGTTTGTCTACACAATTACACTTCTCCCATGGTATACACACGATTCTGTGCATTTGTTGCAAGTTGTATTGATGGCCTCCAACGCTAGACAATGGCAACGGCTCTCGCTGTTGCTCCATGTGTGCAGATTCGAATTCCGGCCGGGCTCTGCCGGATTTTTTCAATTTCAAGTTATCTTGCCTGTTAGGGCGAAGATCATTTAATTTTAAAAATGTTTGTTTGTTTCTCTTTTGGTGTCAGATATTTTAGAAAAAGCACAGAAGATCGAGGCGCTGGGAACGCTACTCTAAGCTCGGCTATTAGCACACATGGTCTCTGATAACCAATTAAAATAAAGTAAAAGTAAGATTGGTCTATATGGGGGCTGTAGGAAGATAAAGGTTGATATTGTCCATCTTCGAACTTAAACAGCTAATGGACGGGAAAATAATCTGTAAGAAACTTCTCTATTTTGGAAGACTGAGCCTAATGAACAGAAAGGGCAAAATATATGGAGTTTTGCTGGACAGAAAATTGAATTTCAACCGTCTGGTCTTCTAAATATCTACACTACGTACATCAGGCCGAAGATGGAATATAACTTGCTCCAAAATTCTCCTTGGAGTTGCTTGGTGTTGATTGGAGAGGGTAGAGTATCCAATCCTTTTGTTTCCCTTGAACATAGTCAAAAAGTGAGTTGTGTGGAGCTGTTCTATCGATTCTTCCACGGTGTTTGTTCTTCGCAAATCAGTCTTCTGATTTCCGGAGGCCACCGTAGCGCCTATGACGCTGAACGCATGGGTTCGAATCCTGGCGAGACCATCAGAAAAAATTTGTCAACGCTGGTTTTCCCCTCCTAATGCTGGCAACATTTGTGTGGTACTATGCCCTGTAAAACTGCTCTCCAAAGAGGTGTCGCACTGCGGCACGCCTTTCGGACTCGGCTATAAAAAGGAGGCCCCTTATCATTGAGCTAAAACTTAAATCGGACTGCACTCATTGATTTGTGAGAAGTTTGCCCCTGTTCCTGTTCATGGGAAAAAATTTGCATTTGATTCCTGACTTGAGGTTGTTTGTGAGAAATACAAGATTTTCCAGAAGCGCGCATCGCTTAGGAATCGATTGGCCAGCTGATCGGACCATACACTACGGAGAGAATTATTTTTTCTCAAGGACGGTGGAATCGACTTCCGGCAGATGTCTTTCCCGCTACTTACAACATCCAGAAATTCAAAGTAAATGTCAATAAACACTACTCCCTCTTTCCCCCCTCCTATCCTTAAGTATCCTTTCCAACGCAATGCAAGGCATATATATGGGGGACATCTCCTGCGAGTTGGTTGATTAAAAAAAAACAATCTTTAAACACTTTTGAATTAATGTGCCACCAAAGGAAATGTTAAATGCTCCTTCAATAAGGGAAGAAATGTCTTAAAATATCCACTTTCTGCTAAAAACTATCTCCTTACAGAGATAAAGTTTCCACTATAATGCCCAGATGCCTTAGCCATAAACATAAACCACTCGAGAGCATAATATCTAAATAAAGGAATTTCCTCAGCCCGGTAACGCTAATGTACACCAAAGGCAGACATCAGTCCTGCGAACCAACATAAGTATCGTTTGTTGAGATGTGTAGTTGGTCCTATTTCTCTTACAGTGGAAACCAATGCTAATAACATCACCTCCCACACATTTACTGCAACGAATTTCTTTGTGCTTTACATTCATGGTAGATCAAAGTGGAGAAAGGGTAAACATAAAAAAGACGAAGGGTTACAACCACTTGGGACTTGATTAAGAATAGTTTCCATAGGTCATAGCAAAGTGCAAAACTGAAATAAAATAAAGCTCGGTAGCTGCGTCGTCTTCGTCTTCTTATTTTGCCTCGTTGATTCATAAACCACAAGGGTATGTTAAATTCCAAACCGAAAAACTTGTCCCTGCCACAACAAGCCCAGCCATTTTCAAAAGAATGGCTGAGGCAGGACATGCATATTATGTATTATATAACCTGGCTTGCCCTCCCCACCCCCCACCTACCATGCCATACCATCCAGGAAACACAAACAAGGAAAACATTTTAAACTCTAAACCACAAATGGCAAAATATTTGCAGAACTATGTGGGCTATTTATGTGTGCCTCCTTCAGAAAATTGCAGCAACATAGTCTACCATCACCACTGAGGCAGGCCTGTAGTACACAGGTGGAACAGCCGCAGCCACCATCAACTCCATCGCTTATGGAGACTATCACTTGAGGCTTTTTAAAAAGCCACAATTCAATGTTTATGCAAAGTGTTTACTTTGCATTCCGATAAAGAATGAATGAATGTAACAAAAGACAATGCAACTATGAATTGAAGTTGAGTGCTAGGAAGCCTTAGTAGATACCATGCTGCAAAGAGGACAATTGTGTCATGGCAAAAGCAGCTAGAGCCTAAGCCTGCCATAAGTATCTGATTAGGATGGGGGAAGTGTCCATTTGAAATTACCCCCAAGCGAAATTTTGAAGTTCCTAGCCATACACCTAAAGAAACTAAACTTTTACTCTACCAAGTGTTGAAACTAGGAAGAATTTCCTTTTTAATAGTTTTTGTATATCCTCCACCATAAGAAGGGGGTATCTGTTTGTAAGCCATCTAAATAATGATATGAGACCCAACTGAGTTTATACATCATTGATCGTATATACATTCAAAGTTTATATATCCATGTCCGTCCGTCTGTCAGTGCTTCCAATGCTTGTTATTAGTGCAGGTACTTTGGAATTGCAAAGGGGCCAAATCGGCCCATATAAATGCCATGTAAACCGATTTTCTGATCCCCCCATCTCCCGACTTTCAACATACGTGCCAAGTATGGCCTGAGTCTATCTAAAACCTGATTTAAGTCCCTTATAAACCCATCTCCCGATATGACTTCTTTAGCCTTGAAAAGGGCCAATTATTATACGATTTAGCTGAAAATTTGCCCAATGACTTCTCCTACGACTTCTCCAATGTCTGTGCCATGTGTGGTCTGAATCGGTCCATAACCTGATATAGCTCCCATATAAACCGATCTCCCATTTACACGTCTTGGGCCCATACAGGGGCTACCCTGAAACTTTGCTCAGTGACTTCTACTGTGGTTCAAACCAAGTATAGCCCGAATCGGTCCATAACCTGATATAGCTCCAATAGCATAGCAATGTGGCATATGGGAAGAATGTGTAAGAGCTGTCAAATGTGGCACCCAGTATTTTGGGACACTTGAAAGTCGGTATCGTTTCTCCATCGACTATCATATTTAGCTCACTATTAACCTCACGCGTAACTCCCTGTTTCACTCTACGGCGTTTCGACTTCTAATCCCTAAATTCCACAAATGACTGGGGACCATACAGACAATTCGGGACCCAGCGCTTCAGGACTGGCTGGAGGGATGTATTGGCGATATCCTCAAATAGTTTGGCATGGCTGAACGTGTCGAATGCCTTCGATAAGGCCAGTGGCATGAGGACCGTCCTGTCACATGGCCTGAGCTGATTGAAGCCACGGCAATTATTGTGCTATGCAGTGGTCGAAATCCATGCTGATGCTCGGCGAATGAAAATTCTCCAACGAGGCTCGAGAGAGAGAGAGCTCACGTACGATTCACGAGAATGTTTCGTGAGTCGCGATTTCCTCGTGTAACGTGATTAGTGCCGTCAGCGCGATTTCACTCCTCACGCACGAAGATTTTTAATTCAATCACGGTCACGCGCGATGTGATTGGATTTGGATCTCACCCACGAATCAGGTCAGGCCATCTTCCAGACATGGGGTACTATAAGAGTGTTCAAAGACAAATTGCGGACAGTTGTAAGGAACTCAACTCTAAAGATGTGCGCGTGAGTGATTTTCCACTCAAGCTTACGCACGCTCACGAGAAAACAGTTTTACTCACGCACGACTTTTCAATGTCGATTCACATTCACGCAAGCTCACGAGACGAAAATTTTACTCGCACACGCTCACGTACGATTCACGAGAATGTTTCGTGAGTCGCGATTTCCTCGTAAGACGTGATTAGTGCCGTGAGCATGATTTCACTCCTCACGCACGAAGATTTTTAATTCAATCACGGTCACGCGCGATGTGATTGGATTTGGATTTCACTCACAAATCAGGTGACTCATGCGATACACGACAACTCACGTGCACACCTCTACTCGACTCCAAGTAGATCCAGATTCTTTAGCATCGGTGCAGAGATTTCTTCGGGGCCTAACGCCTTGAATGATTTGGCGCCACGGATGACATCGTAAATTCGTCCATGGTACATTGTGATGGTTGTCTATCGGCTCGGAGACATACAACGAATGGCTTTCTTCCTAGCATTGTCACTCTCTGGATGCACGGTTGAACAAACTGGCGCATCGTTCCGTCTCATTCACAGTTACGTCGCCAAAAGTGACGGAGATTCTGTCATCCCTTTTACCGGGGTTCGAGAGTGACTTAACAGTAGACCACCTAAGTTACATTGCTCCAAGTGTTCCAGCCACACATTCCGCTTATGTTCGTTGACGACCTTGTTTATGTCTTGTTTCAGTTTGCCGATTCTAGAGCTAGTGCGGTCCGTGCAACGAATACCATCACTCCCCGCTGGGAGTACCACTGCTTGCGCCGGGAAATTGGGCCGCACCTGGGGTATTCGACCGGCTGGTTACTCTCGACAACTCCGAGGGGGGTGGCAGTTCACTGAAGTGGCGATTGGTATACTCTCTGAAGCCCACCCAATCGGCCTTCTTCCAATTGATAAACGTCCGGCTCTCCGAAGTTATGAAGTCGGGTGGTCAGGCGATGGTGAGTATTATGGAGAGGTGGTCTAACCCCAAAGACCTGCGAGCTGCTGTAACTTTTCGTAACTCTAGTGGGGGCATCCTCATTCACCGTGCAGAACATGGAGCCTTCAATTTGCTCTGCCAAAGCTATGCTCAGCTGGTTGTACCA
The DNA here is from genome assembly GCF_963082655.1 of Stomoxys calcitrans. Taxonomy (NCBI): domain Eukaryota; kingdom Metazoa; phylum Arthropoda; class Insecta; order Diptera; family Muscidae; genus Stomoxys; species Stomoxys calcitrans. The sequence goes on from NC_081552.1 coordinate 201,389,131, forward strand.
CGAAGTGTGATGCGCATTATAGTCTCCCAGAACCAGGCGATTATGACCAGATAGTTGGCCACTAATGTCGGGCCTGTAAACTTGGCCCTTAAGTGGTTCAGAATGACAAATAGGAGGTATGTACACGTTGTATAGCTCTATCTCGGCACTACCGTATCCGACTGCCATCCCCATACATTCCATGTAGGCGTCACTAGCGCAAGGCGCAGGTGAGATGGGTCTATACCGCATCGAATGGTGTATCACGAAGATCAGTCCCCCACCTCCACTCCTGAAGCGATTATTACGTAGCACATTGTATACCTGCAGGTGTTGGTCACCTTTGTCTCCTGGATAATTGCGACCAATAGGGACAAAATAGGTATCATATGAAAGGTATTGGAGAGTACATAGTGTTGGGTTACGACTTCCACCAACTGCGCCTAGTACGGTCCAAATCGCTAAAGAACCTGATATAGCTCCCATATAAACTGATCTTCCGATTTGACTCCTTGAGCCCCGATTTTGCTGAAATTTTGCACATAGTGTTCTGTTATTACTACCAACAACTGTGCCTAGTACGGTCCGAATCGATTTATAACCTGATATAGCTCCCATATAAACCAATCTCCCGATTTGACTTCTTGAGCATCTGGAAGCCGCAATTTTTGTTCGATTTGGCTGAAATTTTGGCATAAGGGGGAGCGTCCCCCCCAAAATCCAAAGTGGACCGATCGGGACAATATAGGTATCAAATGAAAGGTATTGGAGAGTAGAATACTAATATGGTATTAAAATTTGAGTCAAGTACTCATCGGGACGCCCCAACCCCAAAACTCCCCCAAACAGACATATTGGACATTAATTTCAAAATGGGGCTCAACTGAAAGGTATTCGGGAGTAGATTTCGAATCTGGCATTAAAAGTCAGATCGAAGTATAGGGGGTCACGTCACCCCTCAAAATTGCCATTAGACCCATTATGACTTGGCTGAACTGATTTTCTTAAAATTTTCATAGATTGTGTACGTTTGTCTGTAAGGAAACATAAGCTGTATAATTTTTAGATATCGTGTGGAGGCGTGCCCTCCCCCTTACCCCAAAAACGCCACCCATATCCGAAAGTGATCCAATGGGCACAATAAAGATATCAAATGATAGGTATTGGAGACCAGAAAACGAATATGGTATAATAATTTGGGTCCAAATACCCAGCGGGCCCCCCAACTCCTCTAAACAGATATATTCGAAGTTAATATCAATATGGGACTCAAATGAAAAGTATTGGGGATTAGATTACAAATATGGCATAAAACATAAGGTCCATGTAATGGGAGGTCGTCCCACCCCCAAATACCTCCACATGGGCCGACCATGTCTATATGGGACTCAAATGAAAAGTATTGGGGAGTAGATTACGAATATGACCTTAAAATTTGCGTTCAAGTCTTAGAGGCGCTTTTCCTCCTCAAGACACGTCAAATGGATTATTTGACCCATTATAACAATATGGGACTCAAATGAAAGGTATTTGAGACTAGAAAACGAATTTGACATCCAATTTGGGAGCCAAGTGTTTTGGGGTACGCTCTAAAGTACCCCCTAAATTGAACTTCATTTCCTTTGGGAGTAAAGAACGAATTTGATATCTATTTTCAGTGCAAAGCGCCGGTGGCCGCCCCAGCCTCAAAACACCCTTCAACGGTTCATATTTACAGAATATGGGGCTTAAATTATAGGGATTTTGATATCCACATTTCATTCGAAATGTCTGAGGTACCATCCCTGCCCTAAAAAGTACTTCTCATTAGCCTAATTTTCAAAAACTCCAGATCTCGGAGATTGGTAATGCGATCAAAGTTTTTTTTCCACTCTCAAGTCAAAAGAAAACATGGGTTCTATTGTTGGGATCGGGTGCCTCGGGGGCCTTCAAACCCCGCCAAATGGGCATTTAGACCAATCACGACAATATACAACTCTAACGAAAGGTGGTTGAGCGAAAGAAAGGCATTTGATGTCCAATTGATGAGCCATGTGTTGGGGGATCTATCCCACCTGAATACCTCCCGAATACCTCCCTATATATAATAGGGCCATTTAATATTTAAATTGATTGCTTTTTGGGAATCTCATTTTTGGGACAAAGACCCTGGGGTCCACCCCACCCTCAAACACAACTTATTTACCGATAATGCCATTATCGGTCAAATGGATTTTGGACTCAAGTCTCACAGCCCAGATGTCTTCATTGGGCTTATTACCTTTCAACACTTCCATGCCGACTCATTTTTCGTCCAGTTCCAGTACCCTCCTTGATTTGTTTTTTGTCAGTGAGATTTCTAAAGTTTCATTGTATGACCAACTGTCCGCATCGTGCTTCTCCAACCATGACTTGATTTTTCTGTCTTACAACTTTGAGATCCTTGGAAGGGAGGAGTCTTACTCATATAGAGATTTCAATAGTCTGGACCACGAAGCCTTACCTTCTTTGATTTCTGATATCGATTGGAGTCTGCTATACCGCATGGAATCGATAGACGATCAGGTGAACTTTTTATCTAGAAATGTGTGCGCTGTCCAAGATTTTGTGCTCCCGATCAAAATGAGACATATTTGTTCGAAGACTAAACCTTGGTTTTCGGCAGATATTCGTGTTGCAATTGAGTCCCGAAACACTGCATACCGTAGATGGAAACGTTTTAGGACGTCGCACCTACGAGAGGAATTTCGCTCCAACAGATCCCGTGTCAATAAGTTGATAAGAGCTGCCAAGATCAATTACTACCTCAGACGTTTTACCTCTGCGATCGGTTCGAGGAAGACTTGGAAGACCATTCACGACATTGGTATCGGTCGCAGATCCCCCGATAACATCACTGATGTGGATGTGGACCAGCTTAATGCTACTTTCACCAATATTCCAACAAACCCCATAGATCCTAGTTTCTATGACTTTGAGGTGACTCTTGGGGATCGTCACAGCGAAGGTTTTGAATTTTCGGGTATAGAACAGAACGATGTGGTACTTGGTTTCTCCATGGTGAAGTCAAATGCAGTTGGATTCGACGGCATTGAACCAAGATTTCTCAAGGTACTATTACCATTTATTTTGCCATACATTACCCACATTTTTAACAGCATTTTGACCAGAAGTTCATTTCCGGTGGCATGGAAGTACGCTAAAGTTATACCCTTACCCAAGAATTGTAGGGAGTTTCGGCCCATCTCCATTTTGTGTTTTCTGTCCAAAGTCTTTGAGAAGATAATGTATAGACAGATATTTTCGTATATAAATGAGAACTCTCTTTTATATGAGAAGCAGTCAGGTTTCCGTCCCGGACGTAGTTGTATAAGTGCTCTAGCAGATGTGGTGGAGGATATCAGGAGTAACTTGGAGAATGACGAATTGAATTTGCTTGTTCTCCTCGACCATTCAAAGGCATTCGATACGGTCGATCACACTATGTTGGCAGCAAAATTAAAAAACCTGTTTCATTTCTCGTCTTCGTCTGTTCGTCTAATCATGTCATATCTCTCCAATCGTACCCAATCCGTGGTTTCGAAGTCATCAGTTTCTAGTCCCTTGCCTGTTATTCGAGGAGTGCCCCAGGGTTCAATCTTGGGTCCTATTCTATTTTCTTTATATAGCAACGACCTGCCAGACCAGCTCTCATTTTGTAAGACCCACATGTATGCTGATGATGTGCAGGTCTATATAAGTAGCACGAAGGAATGCTTAGACGACCATGTCAGGATGCTGAACCATGACCTGTCCAGAATTTATGAATGGGCAAATGCTAATGGCTTGTGCCTTAATCCTCTCAAGTCGAAGTGCATGGTTATTAAGAAAAGGGTTTCACGTTTCACTTGCGATCCTGTTGTTGTTGTTGCTAATGAGAGGTTAGAGATCGTGGCTCGTGCAAAGAACCTGGGGGTGACTTTCAACAGTACCTTGTCGTGGACAGACCATATTAATGCTGCTGTTGGTCAAGGGTATTCAAAGCTTCGCTCGCTTTGGTCCACTCAACAACTTACTCCTCTTTGGGTAAGAATACTTTTGGCAAAGTCATATATTATACCTAGCCTACTCTACGGTTGTGAGCTATTTGCAAACTGTGATTCTCGAAGCAGTCGTAAGATCGATACTTTCTTCAACAGTGTGGTACGCTATGTATATGGTCTTCGTCGACGAGACTCCACTTTCCGTTTCTCCAGATCCTTATATGGTGTATCATTTCGTGATGTTTTGCTCATGAGGTCATTGACCTTTTTACATAGGATAATATATACACAGGCACCATCTCATTTATTTGAGAGAATCAGATTTGCAAGGTCGAACCGAGGAAACAAATTGATTCCAATGATACACCGTAGCTTAGTCTCTCAATGGCATCTATTTATATTCGCCGTTCAGCTCTGGAACTCTCTCCCGCACGACCTTCAAACCATCAGTAACGTTGTAACATTTAAAGGTAAATTACTAGATCACTTTAGGGATTCTAGATAAGTCTTGTTAAAAATAAATATGTCAAGTGTTAATTTTGATTTGTGAGCGGTAAATAATTGTATACCAATATTTTTCTTATTTTTGATTTATTACTCAAATTAACATCCTATTTATATTTTGTTAGTTTCAAGCTTATTATATTTGATTTTTTTTTCTTTTTTTTACATTTATTTATTTATACTTTGTCTAACATTGTAACTTTAAAAGGATTAATTTCCCGTACTATAATCATAAGAACATGCGTTCTTGTTGTGCGGGTGTCAATAAATTACAAATTACAATTAAATTACAATTACAAATGAAAAGTATTGGGGATTAGATTACAAATATGGCATAAAACATAAGGTCCATGTAATGGGAGGTCGTCCCACCCCCAAATACCTCCACATGGGCCGACCATGTCTATATGGGACTCAAATGAAAAGTATTGGGGAGTAGATTACGAATATGACCTTAAAATTTGCGTTCAAGTCTTAGAGGCGCTTTTCCTCCTCAAGACACGTCAAATGGATTATTTGACCCATTATAACAATATGGGACTCAAATGAAAGGTATTTGAGACTAGAAAACGAATTTGACATCCAATTTGGGAGCCAAGTGTTTTGGGGTACGCTCTAAAGTACCCCCTAAATTGAACTTCATTTCCTTTGGGAGTAAAGAACGAATTTGATATCTATTTTCAGTGCAAAGCGCCGGTGGCCGCCCCAGCCTCAAAACACCCTTCAACGGTTCATATTTACAGAATATGGGGCTTAAATTATAGGGATTTTGATATCCACATTTCATTCGAAATGTCTGAGGTACCATCCCTGCCCTAAAAAGTACTTCTCATTAGCCTAATTTTCAAAAACTCCAGATCTCGGAGATTGGTAATGCGATCAAAGTTTTTTTTCCACTCTCAAGTCAAAAGAAAACATGGGTTCTATTGTTGGGATCGGGTGCCTCGGGGGCCTTCAAACCCCGCCAAATGGGCATTTAGACCAATCACGACAATATACAACTCTAACGAAAGGTGGTTGAGCGAAAGAAAGGCATTTGATGTCCAATTGATGAGCCATGTGTTGGGGGATCTATCCCACCTGAATACCTCCCGAATACCTCCCTATATATAATAGGGCCATTTAATATTTAAATTGATTGCTTTTTGGGAATCTCATTTTTGGGACAAAGACCCTGGGGTCCACCCCACCCTCAAACACAACTTATTTACCGATAATGCCATTATGGGGCTCATATAAAATGATTTTGAAAGTAGAGCACGAAGCGTATATTGACTTTAAGGGGCGACAAAATACCATCCCCGAAATACCACCTAAACCGGAAATATTTACCATTATATGGGACTCAAAAGAAAGGTATTTGGGAGTGGAGTAAAAATTTACCCAGGAACCGAGAAGGAGCAAACTTCTCACACATCAACGAAAGCTTTCCGATGCAAGTCCGAATAGCGTGCCGCAATACGACAACTCTTTGGGGAGAATATCGCCAGCATTAAGAGGGGATAATCATGGGTTTAATTTTTGTCCGATGTTCTCGCCAGGATTCGAACGCAGGTGTTCAGCGTGATAGGCGGACATAGGCTATAGTGGCACGAATTCGATATCCACATTCAAGGCGAAGTATCGCCACCTTAAAAAGATATTAAAGAGCTAAAGAAGGCGCCGCGGAGCGGGCCCCGTTCGGCTAGTTCTATATAAAAGCAAAATCAAAGGCAATTGGTTTCAGCTGCACAAAGATATCCAACGAACCCGCTTAACTTAAATTCTGCTTTGGCATCTCGAGACCCTACAAGTCTTAATGGTTATCCGTTTAGATTTCAATAAATTTGAATCACCTGAGTTATTTTCTAAAATTTTTTTGTTAAATTTATGGTTTAAGCTTACCAAGGTCATAGCTGTCAGAACTTATTTAGGTTTTCTTTGTTGTTTTTTTTGGAAATCATTTTAATAGTCATAGCACAAATGATTCTGCAAAATTCCTTAATGTTGACACAATTTTCTTTTGCATCACTTTTGAATGTAAATTGGCATGAAATGTAACTCACCTGTCTTACAGCAAAATAGCAGGTTAAATTCCTTGGATAGATGCCGGGATAATTCGGTGACTGCAGACGGCATGTCTTCTTATCACAGTCGCTGAAGATGCGCGAACAGTAGGTGCCGGGTATTAAATCACCTTCACAATGTTTCAGAGCAGAGTTCAGCAGCGGAGGACACGGACAGGGACACGGCCATAGACAGACATGGATATGGACATGGAATTGAATACAAAAGACAAACAACAGAGCAATGTTTTATGCAAATGTTAATATTCCTTTGAATGGATTTCATCAAATAAAATATTCCCTATCCATGGCAGCAGAAATCTGCTCTGATTGTCTGACCAGGGCAACATGACAGGGCTAGCATAGGATAAGGGGAAGGTTCGGTGAGGTGGTGTGGTGTGGTTTTGCGGATGCGTTTGGCTTACCTAAGTAATATTTGGGTTCGGTGTAATTCTGCTCGTCTTTGGCCATCTCCGTATTCAGTGAGTTCATAAATGTTTTATTATTTGCATAAGCGCTGAATAAACTGAAATCCTGACCATAACGATCTGAATGGGCGCCACTCGAGTTGGTGAAGTCCTCCAAACTGTTTTGTTGCTGAAGGAAACTACTGCGATTGTGCCACTGCTGGAGATCTATGGGTTGGGTCATATAAATGAAGGTATTAATAATAATCCAAAATCCAAAAAAGTAAAAAGAAAACAGAATAAAATCACAGTGCCAATGGCACTAAGAAGGCCAATGACTTTTATATTTATTTATAAATACAAAAAAAAAAATGTATTGTCACAGAGGACAGTTTTTTTCTCTTTGAAAAACAAATCAAATGCGGTTATACAATTGCAATTGAGATAATGGATTTAGACGCTTTTAGTTATTTTATAAAACAGTCGGGCATGCAAGTCTTTTATCTTGATTGGTATGCAACTAGGGTAGCGTACAAACCTGCAAACTCGCCCATCGGGTCAAGCCGGTGCGTACAACCGGCTGCCATGGGCAGGGGCTGCCGCCTCAGTGTACGTGTTCGTCTTTTTTCGTCATGGGAGAGGCACATCCCGGAGTGCCTTTTCCGCACGCTTCTGGTCCGTGCCGGGATTGAAAAGAACCCCGGACCCTGATTCTGTTCGGTTTGCCAGAACCGCCTTCATCATCGGTCGGTGTCGGTGAGGTGTAACCGGTGCATGGAGTGGGTACATTTCCGATCTTGCCCTGGCCTCACTTCACTACGGGAGTATAGTCATACTGGTTATGTCGCAAGGTGCTGTGCGAACATAGCCAGCAGTGGGTCACAAGCGTCGTCGGACTATGTGACCCCCCCCCGACCTCTCCCGTACGGCAAATTAACGCAACGGCAGCATCGTAGCCCTAATATTGCCAGGCCAGTGCCGGGAAGTGTATCGATGTTGCAGTTAAACTGAAACGGACTTCGTGGCAAGATCGATGAGATCGTGGACTTTATGAGTCGGAAGGAGACAAAGCTGACCAACACCTGCAGCTTGCACAGTTGTCACGGTTACAATGTGCTACGTAAGGATCGCTCAAGGAATGGAGGTGGTGGGCGATTGGCCTTCGTAATACACCATTTCGTGCAGTATAGATCTATCTCGCCTGCGCCTGACGCTAGTGACTCCTACATGGAATGCATGGGGATTGCAGTCAGGTCTGGTACTGCCGCGATAGAGCAATACAAGGTGTACATACCGCCGGTTGGTAGTTGTGTCCCCCGGTTAATGGCCAGGCTTACAACCCCGACATAAGTGTGTTGCTATCTGACCATAATCGTCTGGTTCTAGGGGACTTTAATGCGCATCACACTTCATGGCATTCTCCCCTAGGTAACGACCAGCGTGGCATTGCTTTGGCAGAGCAGATTGATAGCTCCACGTTTTGCAGGGTGAATGAGGATGCCCCCACTAGGATTACGAGGAGAGGCAGCAGCAGAGTGACGTATCCTGGCAAGCCGTCATCTCTTTGGGGTCATACCACCTCCCCATAATTCTCACCATCGGCCGACCACCCGACTTCATAACCTCTGAGTGGCGGACGTTTATCAATCAGAAGAAGGCCGATTGGACAGGCTTCGGAGAGTATACCAATTTCCGCTTAAGTGACTGACACCCCCTCGAAAGTGGTAATCAACGAGAGGAAATTCCGAGACATCAGCCGCTCGCTTTATACCAGCCGGTCGAATACCCCAAGTGCGGCCCAATTTCCCGGCTCAGGCAATGGTACTCGCAGACGAGCGCAATGGAATTCGTTGTACGGACCCCACAAACCCCGGAATCAGCGAGATGAATCTGGCGACGTAACTGTGACTGACCCGAACAGATGAGCCAGGTTGTTCAACTGTCAATTTATTATGCATCCCGAGAGTGACAGCCATTCGTCGTATCCGTGGTCTACGAGCCGATGAACAGCCATCACAATGTAACTTAGGCACCGGTTTAGCCAAGCGGTGGTCTTCTGTTAAGTCACTCTCGAACCCCTGTTTACGGGAGAACATTTCCACAGTCACTTTTGGCGATGTAACTGTGACTGACCCGAAGAGATTAGCCAGTTTGTTCAAGCGTCAATTTATTGTATATCCCGAGAGTGACAAGGCTACGAGGAGAGCCAGTCGTCGAGACGCCATTTCGAGACGATGAACAGCCATCACAATGTAACTTAGGTATCGGTTTAGCCAAGCGGTGGTCTTCTGTTAAGTCACTCTCGAACCCCTGTTTACGGGATGACAGGACCTAGAAGGAGAGCCATTCGCCTTATCCGTGCTCTCCGAGCCGATGGACAGCCATCACAATTTACCGTGGACGGTGTTACGAATGTCATCCGTAGCGCCAAGTCTTTCAAGGCATTGGACCCCAACAGAATCTCTACACTGATGCTGAAGAATTCGGATCTACCTGGAGTTGAGTACCTTACAACTGTCCTCAAACTGTCTTTGAACACTTTTATAGTTCCCGATGTCTGAAAGATGGGCAGAGTGATCCCGCTACTGAAGCCTGGAAAGGACCCGAGTTTCAGGGAGTCGTACAGACCAATCTCTCTTCTCTTACCAGCAGCCAAGACGCTTGAGGGAATAATCCTCCCAAGCCTCGTTGGAGGGTTTCCATTCGCCGGGCATCAGCATGGATTTGAAAGACTGCATAGTCCAACAACTGTTTTGCATGCCATTCACATTTGCCGTGGCTTCAATCAGCCCAGGCCATGTGATAGCACGGTCCTCGTGGCACTGGACCCATCGAAGGCATTCGACAACGGTCAGCCATGCCAAAACTATTTGAGGATATCGCCAAAACGTCCCTCTAGTCAGGCCTGAAAAGCTGGGTCGTGAATTATCTGCATGATAGCCAGTCATTTGTGGAATTTAGGGATAAGAAGTCGAAGCACCGTGGAGTGAAATAGGGAATTCACCAAAGCGACGTGATATCTCCGGCACTGTTTAAACTCTACCTATCCTTTATTCCAAACCCAGACGGCATATAGATCGTATCATATGCGAACGATTGTACGATCATGCTATCAGGCGCCGACCTGGCATGACATACCTGGGTGTTTTGCTAGACTGGAAATTGAACTTCAAAATAGTCATTTCGGAAAGAGAAAACTTGTCCTGTACACCTGCAAGCGCGCCATTTGCAAACGTTTGCGGTTAAAACCGCGTGTCATGCATTGTTTGTCAGACCTATAAGGCTATATGGTGTTGTGGTCTGGTGGACGGCGCTTTAAAAGTTCACCTATTGTTCAATACCCAGTCGAATCCAAAGGATAGCTTGTTTTTGGATCACAGCCGCATTGAGGACGACACGATCTGATGCACAGAATTTTATGCTACACCTAATCCCTCTGGAAATTGTGGCTATCCAATTGTGTTATCCTTGATATAATTCCCCATGGTCCAGGCCATGTGGATTACCCCCTACCTGAGCCGCTTTTTGATTAAAAGTACTGTACAACTATTCATGATAGAAGCGTTTGGAACTACGATATCCCTGGTAATTGACGTTACATAGACTTCTATACAGATGGCTCCAAACTTGACGACCAGGTGGGCTTTGGGGTGTACTCTTAAGATCTAGAACTGGTCATATCGAAAAGGTTACCCGACCAATGCAGTGTGTACCAAGTGGAGACCCTTGCAATTAAGGTGGAAAGATATAATGTCATAAACACCAAAGGCAGCCCTGGAGAACGTTGTCTGAAAAAAAACGCCCTTAACTGTCGCAGATCTCTCAATGAGACGGCTGAACAGTTCAAAATTCACCTGTTCTGGGTGCCGGGCCACAGAGATATCCCAGGGAATTGTAAGGCGGATGAGCTTGGCTTGCGAGACTACACACTCCAGGGAAACTGGAATCTCTGGATATGCCTCTAGAGACATGTAAGCTAGGTTTTGCAGTAGCAGGCCCGAAGGGCAACGAATGATAGATGGCCACAAACAGGGGGCTGTGAGCATTGCAAAACTATGTGGGCTAATCTAGAAGAGATCTACCGCTTTGCTGTCACTGGCTAGAACAGACGACTCAGTCATTGTGTCCGTCATGAGAGATGTTCTATAGTCTCTTCTTCTTCGAAGAAGTTCTCACAGCTTTTGCAATAGTCAATGCTGACAGCCTTCAGTCTGTCAGCCTGTTCTCCAATTAGACAGTGAATTGGAAAACATGCTGACAGACTGAAGGTTGCCAGCAACGACTTTTGCAGAAGCTGTGAGAGCATCGAAGAAGAAGAGACTATAGAACATTTTCTGTGTGTGTGCCCAGCACTGGCAGTCAGAAGGAGTTCCACTTAAGGTTCTCAATTATTTGAGAACGTATGTAATTATTCGCAAGTTGTTAGTCTTTTTAGAGCGATCTGGATCTGGTTCAACGATCGGAACTAAAAGGCATCTTCCCCCTTTTGTTCCTGTGGTACACAATACACGAAGACATCTGAGTGAGTCTGATGGCAAACTGCCACTTAAACCTAACCGTCTGTCCGTTCGTCTGTCCGTCCGTCCGTCTGTCTGTCGAAAGCACGCTAACTTCCGAAGGAGTTACAGCTAGCCGCTTGAAATTTTGCACAAATACTTCTTATTAGTGTAGGTCGGTTGGTATTGTAAATGGGCCATATCGGTCCATGTTTTGATATAGCTGCCATATAAACCGATCTTGGGTCTTGACTTCTTGAGCCTCTAGAGTGCGCAATTCTTATCCGATTGGAATGAAATTTTGCACGACGTGTTTTGTTATGGTATCCAACAACTGAGCCAAGTATGGTTCAAATTGGTCCATAACCTGATATAGCTGTCATGTAAACCGATCTTGGGTCCTGACTTCTTGAGCCTCTAGAGGGTGCAATTCTTATCCGATTTGAATGAATTTTTGCACGAAGTATTTTGTTATGATATCGAACAACTGTGCTAAGTATGGTTCAAATCGATTCATAACCTGATATAGCTGTCATATAAACAGATCTGGGGACTTGACTTCTTGAGCTTCTGGAGGGCGCAATTCCTATCCCATTTGGCTGAAATTTTGCACGAAGTATTTTGTTATGATATCGAACAACTGTGCTAAGTATGGTTCAAATCGATTCATAACCTGATATAGCTGTCATATAAACAGATCTGGGGACTTGACTTCTTGAGCTTCTGGAGGGCGCAATTCCTATCCGAATTGGCTGAAATTTTGCATGTCGTATTTTATTCTTACTTTCAACAAATAAGATTCAAATCGGTCCATAACCTAATATAGCTGCCATATAAACCGATCTGGGATCTTGCCTTCTTGAGCCTCTAGAGTTCGCAATTGTTATCCGATTTGCCTGAAATTTTTTACGACGTATCCTCTCATGACCATCAACATACCTGTTTAATATGGTCTGAATCGGTCTATAGCCCGATACAGCTCCCATATAAATCGATCTCCCAATTTTACTTCTTGAGCCCCCAAAGGGCGCAATTCTTATTCGAATTGGCTGACATTTTACACAGGACTCCAACATATAATTTAATTGTGGTCCAAACCGGATCATATCTTGATATCGCTCTAATAGCAGAGCAAATATTTTCTTATATCCTTTTTTGCCTAAGAAGAGATACCGGAAAAGAACTCGACAAAAGCGATCCATGGTGGAGGGTATATAATATTCGGCCCGGCCGAACTTAACACGCTTTTACTTGTTTCCCTATATAAGCGCTATAAGCTAAATCGAGTTCAAGAGACCTCGTGAACTAAGCGTCCCTAGCTAAACCATCGATTGTTATTGCACTTTCATAAAAGCGCCTTACTAGAGAATACCATTTTAATGAAGGCTATTCAATTTGTTCCTTTATTGAAACTGGCCCCTTTTAAGCCCTGAGGACTACTAAATTGTGTTAACAGAAATATTTCCTATTACAAAAAAAAGTTTAAAATTATTTCTTCCCATACAATACAACAGGCAGGCAAACAACACACATACATACCTTCAACTTTTATTCCGCCATAGCGAGTGACTGAATTGTCACGGGACAGCATTTTGTAACGTATACGAAAGTCGAAATTATAGCCACTTTGATCACGTGCTAATCTGAAAATTGAACAGAGTAACAACAAAAAGAGAAAAGTGGAAAGTTATGAAACAACGCAAAACATTTTTCATTAAAACTTAGTTGGAAACAAGCCGAAAAAAGGATTAGATCTATGTTATCGCAGTTGGGTAATTGCTGCATGTGGGTCATGTTGTGGGAGTTGGAACTTTGGTGAGTGCTAAATGTTGAGTGAGAGCTGTGAGCTTGTGTTTGAGATAACCCAGCAAACAATTGTGGAAAGGGTTTAGTGTGGTTTGACATATTTAGCCCCTGGAAGCCGCATTTGATATCCATCAACTGTGCTGAGTGCGGTTGAAATCAGTCAATAACCTGACATAGCTCCCACATAAACCGATCTCCCGATTTCACATCTAGATCACCTGGAAGCCACCATTTTTGTCAGATTTGGCAAAAATTTCGCTTGTGGTGTTCTGTTAAGACTTCTAACAACAAGTATGGTCCAAATCGGTTTTTAATCTGATGTAACTCCCATATAAACCGATCACTCAATTGTCCTTATTCGGTTTTTAGAAGCTTTAATTTTTGCAACTTATTTTTATACCCACCCTCATACGATGGGGCTATACTAATCTAGTCATTCCGTTTGTAACACCTCTAAATATTGATCTGCGACCCCATAAAGTGTATATATTCTGGATTGTCTCGACATTCTGAGTCGATATAGCCGTCCGTCCGTCCGTCTTTCGAAATCACGAAAGTGGCCGAACGCGTAAAGCTAGCCGTTTGAAATTTTGCACAGATACTTAAAATTGATGTAGGTCGTGGGGGATTGCAAATGGGCCATATCGGTTTTGATTTGGATATAGCTCCCTATAAGCCGTAAGTTTTGTCCGATTTGTCTTAGATTTTGCACATAGTATTTTGTTGCAATAACTGCGCCGCGTACTGTTCAAATCGGTATATAAACTGATATAGCTCCCATATAAACCGATTTGATACGATTTGACTTCTTGAGTCCTTACAAGACGAAATTTTTTCCGATTAAGCTAAAAATGTTCCATATAGGGCTGCCCAAAAAGTAATTGCGGATTTTTCATATAGTCGGCGTTGATAAATTTTTTCACAGCTTGTGACTCTGTAATTGCATTTATTCTTCTGTCAGTTATCAGCTGTTACTTTTAGCTTGCTTTAGAAAAAAAAGTGCAAAAAAAGTATATTTGATTAAAGTTCATTCTAAATTTTATTAAAAATGCATTTACTTTCTTTTAAAAAATCCGCAATTACTTTTTGGGCAACCCAAAAGTTTTCTGTTTTATGACTTCCAACAACTGTACTTAGTAAACTTCAAATCGGTCTATAACCTCATATAAACCGATCTGCCGATTTGAATTCTTGGGTCCTAGCTAGCCTCAATTTTTGTCCGATGTGACAGAAATTTTGCATTTGGTGTACTGATATGACTGCTAACAACTATGCAAAGTATGGCCTATATCGGATGCTGGCTGAGGAGGATACGGATGCTGGCTGAGGAGGGATATGAGCACGTCTGCTACGCAGACGATGTTATAATACTTCTAAGGGATAGGGATCGGAACGAGCTATCCAGAAGGGCCAAAAAGGGTCTTGCATATGGCATATGACTGGGCTAGACCCAGAGAAGACTAAAATATGCCTGTTCACGAGAAAGACGAAGGTGGGCCAATTTAACGCACCATGTTTCCTCAATAAGACGATTTCGATATCTGGCAAGGTCAAATACTTAGGTGTGATCTTGGACAGGAAACTGAATTGGAAGTGTCAGCGTACTGAGAAGGCTCACAGATGTTGGGCACTATGTAGATGGGCCGTAGGCTCAAAATAGGGCCTGAATCCTAGGATAGTCCTCTGGCTTTAGAGGAGCGTGATTAGACCAATACTTACTTACTTACTCAGTAGTTTGGTGGACTGCTATAGAGAAAAAGTGCAACATAAGGACCATACAACAGGTTCAGAGAATAAGTTGTCTTGGCATAGGCGGAGCAATGAGGACCACGTCCACTAGGGCACTGGAGACTATTCCAGATATCCGACCCATTGACATACAGATTAAGTGTGAGGCAGCCGCTGCGGCTATGAGACTTAAGGCGACGGGAGAATGGATTGATGATGGGAGCAGCTCATACCATTGCGTTGTAATCGAAGTGACGATAGAAAACCTGGAAGGAAGGTAAGAAGTTTCCGATCGGATACCTGAGATGAACCCTAAAGTCAAGTGCGACGCACTGCTGCCATCGGCACAGTCTTGGATTGACGGACCACCAGTATTGCCATCTGTAAGATCATGTTACACGGATGGATCAAAGCTAGAGGACAGAGTGGGCCCTGGGGGTTTACATTGAGAACCCAGAGACTAAGATCTGTTTTAGACTGCCTAACCATAATACGGTCTTGCAGGCAGAGATCCGGGTGACCACGGAATGCATGAAGTGGTGTGGTATTAACAAGAGGACGTCGAGTGTGAACATCTTTACCGACAGTAGAATCGCCATAAGGGCAATAATAACCAGGACGGTAAGGTCACGAAAAATCTTGTAGAGTAAGAAGGAGATAAACGCCTTCTCTGAGGATGGCAAAATCGGTATCGTTTGGGTGCCGTGCTATAACGGAGTAAGGGGAAATGAAAGGGCAGACAATTTGGCGGTAAAGGCCAGAGGACTGCCGTCAATAAACTTGGTTAACCCGAAGCCTTTTGGGTCGACGCAGTCTGAGTTAAAGGATTGGGCGACGTACGCGCAAGCAAAACGGTCGGTAGGACGGCAAAAATCCTATAAGGGGATCCAGATTGTGAAAAGACGAGGCTTTTACTGAAAGGGAGCAAGAAGGAGGTTAGTATAGCTATTGGTATCATAACGGGACACATAGGACTACGAGCTCACTTATGTAAAATCGGTGCGGCAAGTGATAGCATGTGCACGGCATGCGGGGAAAATGATGAGACGTTGGAGCATTTCCTTTGTCATTGCCCGACTTTCGCGTCTAACAGATACCGGCACTTAGGTGGAGACACAATACCAGACATGAACCAACTAAGGGGAGTGGTATTGAAAACAATTAAACTTTTTTTAAGTGGCACGGAATTCCTAATTTTTTTCAAGATTTCATTTTTCATTGTCTTTCAAGTCGAGCTTGATGACCAAGCGAATGCAACATCCAAAGGAGAGATTGATAATTGAGTATTGAAGAACAGAAATTGCCAGTTCCTCAGGCAAGGCAGGACACATGTCACCCCACTGGTGGACGCTTTTCGATAATTGGGTTTCATTATCTCATCGGCACCATCGTGAACTAAGTCCGTCCGTCTGACCGGCCTACAGTTCACAGCCTGTTGTTCGTAGTACTTATAGTTGAGATCATAAGCACAAATCCTATGTGAAATCTCAACTATTACTACCAGACTGTTCGCTGTAAGCATTTTCATTGAGCAATATCTCTTCAAACAAACTTCAACTCCCCCCTATGGCTTTTGCATTCATTTTATTCCCTTGGCAAACGTGGCAAACTCCGCCTGCCGGTTACTTTATAGTTTTTAGAGTGCACAACAAACCGATTACTGGCTTAGGTGTATGTCCATAGTGGCATGGGCCGGATTAGTATCTGTACCCTCTTTTCAACCTAACCTATGGTCTATATCGGTTCATAATCTGATACAGCTCCCATATAAACCGATCTCGGATCTTGACTTCTTGAGCCGCTATGGGGCCCAATTATTATCCGATTTTGCTGAAATTTTGCGTGAAGTGTTTTGGTTTAACTTTTAACAACTGTCCATAGTGGCATGGGCCGGATTAGTATCTGTACCCCCTTTTCAACCTAACCTATGGTCTATATCGGTTCATAATCTGATACAGCTCCCATATAAACCGATCTCGGATCTTGACTTCTTGAGCCGCTATGGGGCCCAATTATTATCCGATTTTGCTGAAATTTTGCGTGAAGTGTTTTGTTTTAACTTTTAACAACTGCGCCACGTATGGCTCAAATCAGTCCAAATCCTGATACAGCTCTCCTATAAACCGATATCGGATCTTGACTTCTTAAGCCGCTAGAGGGCGCAATTAATATCCTATTTTGAGGAAATTTTGCATTAAAAGTTTTTTTTTGTACGACTTCCAACAATTGTGCTAAGTATAGATGAAATCGGTTCGTACCCTGATATAGCTCCCATATAAACCGATATCGGATCTTGACTTCGTAAGCCGCTAGAGGGCGCAACCAATGTCCGATTTGGCTGAAATTTTGCGTGAAGTGTTTTATTTTAGCTTTCAATAACAGTGCCAAGTATGGGCAAAATCGGTTTATAATCTGATATAGCTCCCATATAAACCGATATCGGATCTTGACTTCTTGAGCCGATAGAGGGCGCAACCAATATCCGATTTGGCTGAAAATTTGCGTGAAGGGTTTTATTTTAACTTTCAATAACAGCGCCAAGTATAGGCAAAATCGGTTTATAATCTGATATAGCTCCTATATAACCCTATCTCAGATCTTGACTTCTTAATCCGCTAGAGGGCGCAATTATTATTTGATTTGGTGGAAAGTTTGCATGAAGTGGTTTGTTTTGACTTTCAAAAACCAAGCCAAGTATGGTCTAAATCAGTCAAAAACCAGATATAGGTCCCATATAAACCAATCTCGGATCTTGACTTCTTAAGCCGCTAGAGGGCGCAACTATTATCCGATGTGGCTGAAATTGCGCGTGAAGTGTTTTATTTTAACTTTCAATAACTGCGCCAAGTATGGCCCAAATCAGTCAAAAACCTGATATAGGTCTCATACAAACCGATCTTAGATCTTGACTTCTGGAGCCGCTAGAGGGCGCAACTATTATCCGATGTGGCTGAAATTGCGCGTGAAGTGTTTTATTTTAACTTTCAATAACTGCGCCAAGTATGGTCCAAATCAGTCAAAAACCTGATATAGGTCTCATACAAACCGATCTTAGATCTTGACTTCTCTAGCCACTAGAGGGCGCAACTATTATCCGATGTGGCTTAAATTGTGCGTGAAGTGTTTTATTTTAACTTTCAATAACTGTGTCAAGTTTGGTCCAAATTAGTCAAAAACCTGATATAGCTCCCATATAAACCGATCCCGGATCTCGACTTCTTGAGCCGCTAGAGGGCGCAACTATTATCCGATGTGGCTGAAATTGCGCGTGAAGTGTTTTATTTTAACTTTCAATAACTGCGCCAAGTATGGCCCAAATCAGTCAAAAACCTGATATAGGTCTCATACAAACCGATCTTAGATCTTGACTTCTGGAGCCGCTAGAGGGCGCAACTATTATCCGATGTGGCTGAAATTGCGCGTGAAGTGTTTTATTTTAACATTCAATAACTGCGCCAAGTATGGTCCAAATCAGTCAAAAACCTGATATAGGTCTCATACAAACCGATCTTAGATCTTGACTTCTTGAGCCGCTAGAGGGCGCAACTATTTTCCGATGTGGCTGAAATTGCGCGTGAAGTGTTTTAATTTAACTTTCAATAACTGCGCCAAGTATGGCCTAAATCAGTCAAAAACCTGATATAGTTCTCATACAAACCGATCTTAGATCTTGACTTCTGGAGCCGCTAGAGGGCGCAACTATTATCCGATGTGGCTGAAATTGCGCGTGAAGTGTTTTATTTTAACTTTCAATAACTGTGCCAAGTATGGTCCAAACCAGTCAAAAACCTGATATAGGTCTCATAGAAACCGATCTTGGATCTTGACTTCTTGAGCCGCTAGAGGGCGCAATTATTACCCAATTTGGCGAAAAATTTTGTTATGAGTGTTTTTTTTAAGACTTTCTACAACTGTGCCAAGTATGGTATAAATCAGTCTTAAACCTGATATAGCTCTCATATAAACCAATCTCGGATATGAACTTCTTAAGCCGCTAGAGGGCGCAATTATTACTATTTGGCAGAAATTTTGCACAATCGTTTCCACTTTGGTCTCCAACAGCCAAACTAAGTATGTCCCCAATAGCATATCAATTCTTATCCATTAAACTTTGTTTGACTTCAAGGAGATACCTGGCAAGGAACTATCCATGTTGAAGGGTTTATAAGATTCGACCCGGCCGAACTTAGCACGCTTTTACTTTTTTTTATGAATTTTACCTCCAAGTGTTGTTTGTTTGGACCTTTAGCAAATTAATTTGAACTGATCAAAAAAAGGTTTGGTATGTTAGCTTGCCCACACCAAGCTGGCAAAATAAAACGAAAACAAAAACAATGTTTGAAATACTAGTTTTTGGTCGATGGCAATGTAAGCAACAAACAAAAAAAGTTAATACTCACTTATTTAGTTTGATTGTAAAAATCAACGAACGAGACTCGCTGTAAAACAACACCGGACCCCATGATGTGCCACACCACATGCCGCCAATGGGAGTGCGCGCCGACTCGGCTATTTGCATATAACCATCTGGGCAACCATCCTGGGTGTACGAAGTGAAACGTCCAATGGTAAAGCTATCCAAGGTAACCTGTAAGCAACAAAGAGGGGTTAGAAGTGGAAGAAGAACAAGAACACATCAATAAGGACAATGAAAAGTGTTTGGAATGTTGGCAGTAGATAGCTGAAATTAAACTGAAACTCATCAATGGCCAACTACAGACAAAAATATTCCGATTTCATCAAACAAAAATCTTCTCATAGTAGACTTTCAGCCCCCACACAGCCAATTTAGTTGGCCCACAATTGAGAACTGTTGAAGGCAAAGTTTGATGATGAAAAGTAGAATGTTAGGAGACAAAAAATTTAAAATCATGCCAAAAGGAACGAACTCAATGTGCCATAAAAGCGGTAACTGCAAAACATACTCCATTGTCGGTTGCCGGACTTCCTGTCCACACGTTTCCTGTTACAAAGTAGCTTTATGCCATTGTTTTTTTGGGCACAACATTCTGAGTTTTTAGCTTCCCCATTGCCTTAGGGTGATTTCTGTGCCACATTGGAGAGTTCTTCCTTTTTTTACATTATTTTTTTCGATACTACTTTTGGAATATTCTCCTGGCTGCGAGTGAGTGAATGTGTGCGTGATGGTATTTGTAATAGCTCCAAAGCTTTAGAAAAGTTATTGGGTCAGTTGGGATTTTAGAAAAGTAACCAAATGTCAGTCATTATTAGATTGGGAGGATTGGGCCAATTATTTGCAACAGTAGTTTTGTGGGGGAGGGTGGAAAGGTCAGTTCTTTCACATGTCCAGCAGCAGACCAAGTGAGAATAGGGACAATTGCTATTTAAGAGTTTAACAAAAAATATGTAAAGCAACTTGAAATTGGGATGGACATAATTTGGGCTTATGCTAATTTTCTTGAAATCGTTCAAATTTTTCGTTGGTAGCTTATTTGGGAACTATCCTTCCTAGGCTGGCCGATAGACCTAATTCAGGAGCGGTGATGTACCTCGAAGAACATTGAAAACTGAACCTCCGCATTTGTTTCAAAAGACCATGAGTAGGGAAATCGTACCTGAATTGTCCGGATTTAGACATAGAATAGGGGCAATTTTCATACTGGCGGATGTTCTTGAAAAAACATCAGACAGATATTACCAATGGGCCTGCATTCACTCTCCAATGTTTTTAACTTGATTGTGTCCAATATTGCCATGATAGATAAGTAAGATCTGGTTGGGGGTGTTTTGGGGGTGAGACGACCCCTCAGTCCTACCTTATACCCATATTGTCATAATCTGTAAAAATGTCCGGTTTGGGGGGAACTTTGGGCGTAGAATGGTCACCCACATACTTGGTCCCGAAGGTACAGGTAAGGTTCGTGCTCTGCTTTGGTGTCTTAGGCCATACTTGGCGCAGCTGTTGATGGTCAAACCAAAACACTTCATGCACAATTTCAGCCAATTGGATAAGAATTGCGCCCTCTAGCGGCTCAAAAGTCAAGATCCGACATCTGTTTATATGGGAGCTATATGAGGTTATGAACCGATTTAGACAATACTTCGCGCAGTTGTAAGAAGTCAGAACAAAGCATTTCATGCAAAGTTTCAGCCAAATAGGATAATAATTGCGCCCTCTAGCAGCTCTAGAAGTCAAAAATCCGAAATCGGTTTCAATTGAAGCTATATTAGGTTATGAACCTATTTGGACCATACTTGACACATTTGGTAATGGTGAAACCAAAAGATTTCATAAAAAATTTCAGCCAAATAGGATAATAATTGCGCCCTCTAGCGGCTCAAGAAGTCAAGACCCGCAATCAGTTTATATGGGAGCTATATCAGGTTATGAACCAATTTTGACTATACTTGGTACAGTTGTTGATGGTCAAACAAAAACCAAAATTTTTACAAATTTTGCCCATGAACATTCCACTAAGGAATAGGGGCAAACTTCTCACATATCAATGAGTGCAGTCCGATTCAAGTTTAAGCTCAATGATAAGGGCCCTCCTTTTTATAGCCGAGTCCGAACGGCGTGCCGCAGTGCGACACCTCTTTGGAGAGATGTTTTACATGGCATAGTACCTCACAAATGTTGCCAGCATTAGGAGGGGAAGACCACCGCTGAAATTTTTTTCTGATGGTCTTGCAAGGATTCGAACCCAGGCGTTCAGCGTCATTGGCGTCATAGGGTGTGCCTCCAAACCAAAACACTTAATGCAAAATTTCAGTCAAATCGAATAATATTTGCGCCCTCTAGCGGCTCAAGAAGTCAAGATCAGAAGTCGAATTATGTGGGAGCTATCTCAGGTTATGAAGCGATTTGCACCATACTAGATACAGTTGCTTGAAGTTAAAAGAAAACACTTCATGCCAAATTTGAAGTGTTTTCTTTTAACTTCAAGCAAATCGGTTAATAATTGCTCCGTCTAGCGGGTCAAGAAGTCAAGATCTGCGAAGGTTTATATGGAAGCTAACTCAGGTTATGAACCGATTTCACAGTTGTTAGAAGTAAAAACAAAATACCTGGTGCAAAATGTCAGTCAAATCAGATAACAATTGCGCCATCTACAGGCTCCAGAATTCAAGATCCAGGATCGGTTTATATGGCAGCTATATCAAAACATACACCGATGTGGCCCATTTACAATAACAACTGACCTACTACACTCATAGGAAGTGTGCTAAATTTCAAGCGTCTAGTTTGACTCCTTCGAAAGTTAGCGTGCTTTCGACAGACGGACGGACGGACCGACGAATATTTCGAGGTGTAACAAACGGCATGACGAAATAAGTATACTACCATACTATGGGGGGAGTGTATAAAAAAAAATAAACAGTGAATCGGCGTTAAGTACGCGCGGGCCGAACTTTGGCTACCCACCACCTCGGGTATATACGTAAATCACCTTTCATCATAATCCGGTGAAAAATACATAATTTTTGACCTCTTTGCAGCTATATCAAAATATGGTCCGATTTGGGCCAATTTCGGCAAGGACATTGAGTGGTCTAATAAGTACAAGTCATTGTTCAATTTCGTAGAACAAAATATTGGTCTTTTTGGAAGCTAAATCCAAATATAGACCGATCTGAACCATATACGACACGGATGTCGAAAAGCCTAACATAAGTAACTGTGCCAAATTTCGATGAAATCGAATTATAAATGCACCTTTTAGGGGGCCTAGACTTTAAATCGAGAGGTCGGTCTATATAGCAGCTTTATCCAATTCTGGACCGATCTGAGCCAAATTGAAGAAGGATGTCGAAGGCCTTAATACAACTCACTGTTCCAAATTTCGGCGACATCAGGCAATAAATACGGTTTTTATGGGCCCAAAACCTTAAATCGAAAGATCGGTCTATATGGCAACTACATCCAAATCTGAACCGATCTGGGCCAAATTGATGGGGGGTGTCGAAGGGCCTAACACAACTTACTGTCCCAAATTTCGGCAAAATCGGACAATAAATGCTTCTTTTATTGGCCCAAGACCTTGAATCGAGAGATCGGTCTATATGACAGCTATATCCAAATCTGAACCGATCTGTACCAAATTGCAGAACGATGTCGAAAGGCCTAACACAACTCACAGTCCCAAATTTTGGCGAAATTGGACAATAAATGCTTCTTTTATGGGCCCAAGACCTTGAATCGAGAGATCGGTCTATATGGCAGCTATATTCAAATCTGGACCGATATGGGTCAGATTTAGGAACGATGTCGAAGGCTCTAACACAACTCACTGTCCCAAATTTCGGCGATATCGAATAATAAATACGCCTTTTATGGGCAAAAAACCTTTAATCAAGAGATCGGTCTGTATGGCAGCTATATCCAAATCTAAACCGATCTGAACCAAATTGCAGAACGATGTCAAGGGGCCTAACACAACTTACTGTCCCAAATTTCGGCAAAATTGGAAAATAAGTGCGCCTTTTTTGGGCACAAAACCTTTAATCGAGAGATCGGTCTATATGACAGCTATATCCAAATCTGAACCGATATGAACTAAATTGCAGAACGATATCAAGGGGCCTAACACAACTTACTGTCCCAAATTTCGGCAAAATCGGACAATAAATGCCCAAGACCTTGAATCGAGAGATCGGTCTATATGACAGCTATATCCAAATCTGAACCGATCTGTACCAAATTGCAGAACGATGTCGAAGACCTAACACAACTCACAGTCCCAAATTTTGGCGAAATTGGACAATAAATGCTTCTTTTATGGGCCCAAGACCTTGAATCGAGAGATCGGTCTATATGGCAGCTATATTCAAATCTGGACCGATATGGGTCAGATTTAGGAACGATGTCGAAGACTCTAACACAACTCACTGTCCCAAATTTCGGCGATATCGAATAATAAATGCGCCTTTTATGGGCAAAAAACCTTTAATCGAGAGATCGGTCTGTATGGCATCTATATCCAAATCTGAACCGATTTGAACCAAATTGCAGAACGATGTCGAAGGCCTAACACAACTCACTGTCCCAAATTTCGGCGAAATTGGAAAATAAATGCACCTTTTTATGGGTGTACGACCTTAAATCGAGAGATCGGTCTATATGGCAGCTATAGCCAAATCTGGACCGATCTAGGCCAAGTCGCAGAAGGATGTCGAAGGGCCTAACACAACTTACTGTCCCAAATTTTGGCGAAATTGGAAAATAAATGCGCCTTTTATGGGTCCAAAACATTAAATCGAGAGATCGGTCTACATGCGAGCTATATCCAATTCTGGACCGTTCTGGGCCAAATTGAAGAAGGATGTCGAAGGGTCTAACTTAACTCACTTTCCCAAATTTCAGCAAAATCGGATAATAAATATGGCTTTTATGGGTCTTAGACCTTAAATAGGCGGATCTGTCTATATGGGGGCTATATCAAGATAATATCCGATATAGCCCATCTTCAAACTTAACCTACTAATGGACAAAAATAGAATCTGTCCAAAATTTCCGCTCAATATCACTATTTTTAAAGAATATATCGTGATTTCAACAGGCAGACGGACGGACATGGCTAGAGTGTCTCAGATTTTGCGAGGACCAAGAATATATTTATTTTATAGGGTTATTAAGCCCTTATGCGAATGATCGATCTTTATGACAGCTAAATCTTAATCTAGTCCGATCTGTACCATATTTGGGTTGGATGTCGGGAGTCTTAGGCAGCGCACTGTTTCAAAATTCAGCAAAATTGGTGAATAAATGCGCCTTTTATTGTCTTTAGGCCCTAAAGCGGAAGATTGGTCTGTATGACAGCTATATCTAAATATAGCACGGTTTGGACCATTTTCGGTACAGATGTTGGGAGTCTTGACACAACTCATTAGTCGCAATTACAGCGAGATCGGATAGTAAATGCGCCTGCCAAAGGCCTAAGACCCAAAATCGGGAGATCGAGAGATAAGGTTCGGATATAGACGGGCCTAATAAAACTCACTGTTCTGAGTTTCAGTAATAAATGCGCCTGCTATAGCCTTAAGCCCCAATATTGGCATATCGGTCTATCTATATCGGATTCCTTTAACATTAATTCTATGATGATTAGCCTTCGATCAACCTCATTATTCCAAGATTCCGGTGTCATGTGGAACATGCGTTTTCATCAAAAGCCTCAACATGTCCTCCGTCGTCTTTGCTCTCACTCCCATGTCGTCTACAAATGTTTCAGTTGGACATGGGTTTTTGAGAGACACTGTTTCATCTTGGCGGCGTCATTAACGCTATGGAAATGTTCACAGAAAAGCTTCCAGGAGGCACGTTTTGCCGCTCAGGTTATTTTATTGTATTCCTGATGTCTTTTTCAAAGAGGACAACTATCTTCGAAAAATACCAGTGGTGCAGTTGTAATCCTGTTGACATTGTCGTCAATGTCTTCTATCGGCCTAATACCAGTGTTAGCATAATATAATCGGTAGTTGATATGGTGAAGTCCAGAAACTTTATTCCGGGTCGTCCATGGCTCCTGAATTAAGGCAATATGAATCTTGCTCTTACTGATTTTCTCCAGCAGAGTGTGAGTAGCTGTCTCGCTCCGGTGGAGGTTAATCTGGATGACCTCAATCATAGGTCCGCCATTAGATGGGCTTCTTGGGAGTGGGTGATGGTTTAATCGTCTGCTGCCTGTTCTTTAGGCTGTATTGAGTTTCCCGTCAATGCACTGCCTGATGTTATCGTATTAGATTTTTTTGTCTATCCCTGTCTTCCGAATCTTTATAATGTCGTCGTCTGCTCCCTGTTTTTATACCCTCCACCATAAGATGGGGGGTATACTAATTTCGTCATTCTGATTGTAACTACTCGAAATATTCGTCTGAGACCCCATAAAGTATATATATTCTTGATCGTCGTGAAATTTTATGTCGATCTAGCCATGTCCGTCCGTCTGTCCGTCCGTCCGTCTGTCTGTCGAAAGCACGCTAACTTCCGAAGGAGTAAAGCTAGCCGCTTGAAATTTTGCACAAATACTTCTTATTAGTGTAGGTCGGTTGGTATTGTAAATGGGCCCTATCGGTCCACGTTTTGATATAGCTGCCATATAAACCGATCTTGGGTCTTGACTTCTTGCGCCTATAGAGTGCGCAATTCTTATCCGATTGGAATGAAAATTTTGCACGACGTGTTTTGTTATGATATCCAACAACTATGTCAAGTATGGTTCAAATCCATTTATAACCTGATATAGCTGCCATATGAACCGATCTTGGGTCTTGACTTCTTGAGCCTCTAGAGTGCGCAATTCCTATCCGATTGGAATGAAATTTTGCACGACATGTTTTGTTATGATATCCAACAACTGTGCCAAGTATGGTTCAAATCGGTTCATAACCTGATATAGCTGCCATATAAACCGATCTTGGATCTTGACTTCTTGAGCCTCTAGAGGTCGCACTTATTATCCGATTTGCCTGAAATTATGTACTACGGATCCTCCCATGACCATCAATATACGTGTTTATTATGGTCTGAATCGGTCTATAGCCCGATACAGCTCCCATATAAATCGATCTCTGTATTTTACTTCTTGAGCCCACAAAGAGCGCAATTCTTATGAGAATTGGCTGACATTTTACGCAGGTCTCCAACATATATATAATTTAATTGTGGTCCAAACATGACCATATCTTAATATCGCTGTAATAACAGAGCAAATCGTTTCTTATATCCTTTTTTTTGCCTAAGAAGAGATGCCGGGAAAAGAACTCGACAAATGCGATCCATGGTGGAGGGTATAGAAGATTCGGCCCGGCCGAACTTAGCACGCTTTTACTTGTTTAAGCTGCATTGGCATTCCCGTCACTGCACTGCCTGATGTTCCAATATTACGATCTTTACAATATCCTAGTCTTCCGAATCTTGAGAAAGTCGGTACTGGTTCCATCATTTGTTCATATTCACTAGGCTGTACTGAGTCTACTGTTCCTGCACTGCCTGATGTTCGAATATTAGGATCTTTGGCTATACTAGTCATCCAAATCTTGAGTAAATGGTCTTCTTGGGAGTTGTGGTTGTGTTGTCAATCGCTTTTTGCGTGTTAGGCGGCATTGAGTTCTCTGTTACTGCACTGCCTCATGTTTCAGCATTAGTATCTTTATCCATTCTAGTTTTCCTAATCTCGAGAAAGTCGTTGATGGTTCCTATTCGTTAAGCTTTGTTGGATCTCGCGCCCCTGCAGTGCCTCATGTTTCAGTATTAGGATCTTTGCTTATCCTAGTCTTCCCAATATTGAGAGAGATGGTGATTGTTTCGTCGTCGGCCCCCTGTTCGTAAGGCGTTATTGAGTGTCCCGCCACCCCACCGCCAGATGGCTCAATATGAGGATATTCGCCTATTCTTGTATTTCCACACTTGAAAAAGGCGGTCATGGCGCCGTAGTACGTCATGCCTTTAGTCTTAGCCAACCACAAGGAGAGCTATTCTCTCTCCTTCTTCTCCTTGTGGAAAACCTGTCATGTCTCCTTGATGAAGCCTGTCGCCTTTGTGAGCTTTTGACAAGGTCGAGCTTTGCACCCCAGGGAGTGTGGATACATCCAACGATCTTTTTGACAGTATCAATACATTCCGCTGACGCAAAACGCAGCGTTGAGATATCCCCTCTATACTAACAGCTCATAATTCGTATGGGTGGACCCCATTCAGAGGTTAATACATGTTCCATAACCAGATGCCTCACCTGGGACCGATGATCTGGTGGAGTCCTACCTGATGAACTGCCGATATTGATTGACTGCATAAGTCAACTTATCTCAGTTGTCTTTCCTTGCCACTCCGGCGTAAAAGGGCGGCTTCTAACCTTTCCCAGCGACCATCTTCCCTTTCCGTGATGGCTGTGGCATCCTTTTGGAAGTCACAGTCCACCATGAAGACTCAGAGGCCGTGCGGGCTTCGTTTGTTCCTGTTCCGCCTTTATCTCCCTCCATAGCACACTGTCTGGTGTCTCCATTGCAGGGGGGTCTCGCTTGGTCTTCCCAGAGTACTTGAATGCGGAGACCTCTTTTTCTTCTTCAGCATTTTAGCAGTGTTATGCTCTTCGAGAGATCTGATTCTCTTTACAGCTTCCGTAGGAGTGCCTGGAATGTCAGTTCTATCCCTTTCAACATCCTGCACTTTCGCCCGATTGCGCTGTCGGTACACACTGCTCTGTCTCCTCCATCGTTCTCGGAATCGCTTTCCCAGTCTGATTCTGAGCTTAGCAAAGCCATCGCTTACCTCTGACGACATCCCGCTGCCTATTCACTCAACGGCTCGGTTAGGTTTAAGTGGCAGTCTGACATCAGACTCACTTAGACGTTTTCGTCCATTGTGATACCGCAGGAACAGAAGAAGGAAGATGCCTTCTAGTTCCTACCGGTGAACCATCCAGATCGCCTTAAAAAAGCCCAATAACTTGCGAATGTTCACATCCGCTAAATCGAACAGGTTCTCAAAGAAATGAGAACTTAAAGTGGACGCGCACAGCACGCACAGTGTTCTATAGTCTCTTCTACTTCGATGTCCTCACAGCTTCTGCAAAAGTCGTTGCTGGCAACCTTCAGTCTGTCAGCATATTTTCCGATTAGACAGTGACCTGTCAAGACGGACACAATGACTGAGACGTCTGTTCTAGCCAATGAAAGCAAAGCAGTAGAAGTCTTCAAATCTTGAAGACACACATAGTTTTGGAATGCTCACAGCTCCCTCT
Source organism: Stomoxys calcitrans (assembly GCF_963082655.1). Taxonomy (NCBI): domain Eukaryota; kingdom Metazoa; phylum Arthropoda; class Insecta; order Diptera; family Muscidae; genus Stomoxys; species Stomoxys calcitrans. The sequence continues at coordinate 201,417,800 of NC_081552.1, forward strand.
TTGTGACCATCTATCATTCGTTGCCCTCCGGGCCTGATGCGGAAAACTTAGCTTACATGTCGCTAGAGGCATACCCACAGATTTCAGTATCCCTGGTATGTGTAGGGTAGCTCCTAGTCTCGCAAGCTCGTCCGCTTTACAATTCCCTGAGATATCTCTGTGGCCCGGCACCCATAACAGGTGAATTTTGATCTGTTCAGCCATCTCGTTGAGACTTCACCTTCTCCATTGACTAAATCGCCGCCTGGCTGTCTGAGATGATATTTATGCCAATCATCGTAATGACATTATATCTTAGCCATTCCACCACTTCCTTAACTGCAGGTATCTCCGCTTGATACACACTGCAGTAGTCGGGTAAACTTTTCGCCATGACCAGTTCTAGATCTTTAGACTACACCTCAGAGCCCACCTGGTGGTTTAGTATGGAACCTTCCGTATAGAAGTCTATGTGTCTTCGGTTACCAGGGATATTGTATCAGGAGTAGTGGTACAGTATTTTTTAACACAAAGCGGCTCAGATAGGATGTTGTATCAAGGATAACACAATGTCCGTTGCCGCCACATGACCAATGAGAAAGCTCCCTTAACCTCTTGGCAGTGGTCGCTGCAATTTGGGTAGTCACAATGTCCAGAGGCAAAAGATGTAGCAAAACAAACAAGCCATCCTATGAATCCGGTTAAGTATTGAGCGGTAGGTGGACTTTTGAAGCGCCGTCCACCAGACCACAACACCATATAGCATTATAGGTCTGACAACTGCAGTATATATCCAATGCATGACATGCGGTCTAAACCCCCAACTTTTGCCAATGGCTCTCTTCCATGTGATAGGGCAAGAGTTACCTTTCTTGCCATTTCCAAAATGTTGGATTTGAAGTTCAATTTCCTGTTCAGTAAAACACTCAAGTATTTTGCGCTTTCTGTAAATGGAACATTCTCTCCACCCAAGGAGACAGGTTCCACTGTAGGAAACTTTTATCTCCTGCTGAAAAGAACTACTTCTGTCCTGCAAGGATTTATACCTAGACCACTTTTGGTAGCCCACTTTGCTGTTGCACGTAGAGCTTCCTTTCCCCTAACCACAATTGCCACGTCATCAGCATACGCGACCACTATCCGCAATTACTTTTTGGGCAACCCAATATATTCCTTGACAGCGAGAGAATCCTCTATGTAGCCGACAAGGTCGTGAAGGGCTGTTTCAGTGGATTTGCCTTTACTATATGCGTGCTGCTGCCGCCACAGGCGATCTCCAGTGATCTTTGCCCTAAGATGTGCTTCTATCAACCTCTTAAGAATCATCAACACAAAGGATGACAGACTTATAGGACAAAAACCGTTTGCCTTCGTGTGATAGGGTTTTCCTGCTTTCGGAATGAAAATGACCTTGGCATCCCTCCATCTTAAAGCAATTGGGTTGCCCAAAAAGTAATTGCGGATTTTTTAAAAGAAAGTAAATGCAGTTTTAATAAAACTTAGAATGAACTTTAATCAAATATGCTTTTTTTACACTTTTTCTCTAAAGCAAGCTAAAAGTAACAGCTGATAACTGACAGAAGAAAGAATGCAATTACAGAGTCACAAGCTGTGAAAAAATTTGTCAACGCCGACTATATGAAAAATCCGCAATTACTTTTTGGGCAACCCAATATATATGACATGCTGATACAAACAGCGTATATCTCCCTAAGCCAAGGAACCAGTCAATCAGACAGAGCTTGTAATTCAACTGGTGATACATCATCAGGGCCTGGCGACTTAAAGGAGTCCAAACTTCTTATTGCCCAAAGGATTTTCGGCTCAGACACAATTTCCCTAATAGGCTCCGACAAGTGTCAATCTCCTCCGGCGCCTCGTTGTCCGCTGGAGAATTTCCCGGGAAATGTGTATCAACGTATATCAGGGCCATACTTGTCATGGCTATTTTCTCAAGGGTTTAAAATGGTACAACGGACTGTGGTTGTACCGAACGTGATTACCATTCAGTGTTTCAGTTTCACTGAAATCGTATGAAAATCGATGCAAACACTGATACCTCAATTATTGCCATTGATTGGTATCTGTGGCACATTTAATGTTTGATGTGATTTTAAATTTTACTTTGCAAATTTTTTACATTTTTATATAAAATTTTTTATGGTTTTTTAAGGAGCCTTGAGGGACTTAAGGAGAACGGAAAAAGAAAGAAATAATTTGTTATCGACACCATGTATTGCCTTGTCAATTGCAATACTCGCGTGACATAAATATTGAATGGCATTTGTTTGTCTTCTCCCATGGGTTGGTCGTTAACACTTTCCATTGGCATTACCTTCATAGCGAGGACAACGACGAAGTTGTCACATAAAATATGTATGCCAGGAATCGCTGAATTTATATTGACTTTTTATATCCTTGACAAGAGGATGTGTCCTTGTATCGAACCTCCCCTCCCCCCGCTTCCGCCACAAAACATGACACTATTCGCAACGAGTGATATCTACTGCAAAGTAACTTCATAAAGATTTTTTGCATTGGTTCCAAGTTCACTTCACTTCTTTGCCTCTACCTCTATAGAGGCAACTGACTGACTGGCTGTTCCCATTTCCATTGTATATCCATTTCGCTGAGGGAAATGAAGCAAGTCAGGTAATAAGAAATAAGGAGAAAAAAAAATGTTGAATATACCACCTCCAATGGCAATGGGAATGACAGCAGTCCATGCCTTCAATTGGATGAACGTGTCGCGGTAAATTACTGTCTTAGCCACACAAACTGATGGAAATTAATGAAGTCATTTTCTATGTCGGTAGTTGATGGTGGCAAAAACAAACATTCTTATTATGTGGATCCAAATATTATTCTAGCACGACACTTTGTCATTATTTATTATGGGGTAGTGTTGTTGTCGGAGGCATCAAAAGGAACAGCTTGAGAGCACTTCAATTTCAAGTGCATTTTTGCACTCCAAAGGACACACGACCGATCTGTTGCAATCAAGTGCTAGTATTGAGGCAAACATTGGGTGGCAAATAGATTTTCAAAAGTTCGACCAAACTTTCAAGGGAAATGTAAGAAAAAACAAGTAAAAGCGTGCCAAGTTCGGGCCGGGCCGAATCTTATATACCCTCCACCATGGATCGCATTTGTCGAGTTCTTTTTCCGGTCAACGCTTTTAAGGCAAAAAAAGGATAAACGAAAATATCTGCTATGCTATTAGAGCGATATCACGATATGGTCCGGTACGGAGACCTGTGTAAAATGTCAGCCAATTCGAATAAGAATTGCGCCCTTTGTGGGCTCAAGAAGTAAAATAGAGAGATCGATTTATATGGGAGCTGTATCAGGCTATAGACCGATTCAGACCATAATAAACACGTATGTTGATGGTCATGAGAAGATTCGTCGTACAAAATTTCAGGCACATCGGATAATAATTGCGGCATCTAGAGGCTCAAGAAGTCAAGATCCCAGATCGGTTTATATGACACCTATAGCAGGTTATGAACCGATTTGAACCTTATTCGGCACAGTTGTTGAAAGTCATAATAAAATACTGCATGCGAAATTTCAGCCAAATCGAATAAGAATTGCGCCCGCTAGAGGCTCAAGAAGTCAAGATCCCAGATCGGTTTATATGGCAGCTATATAAGGTTATGACCCGATTTGAACCATACTTGGTACAGTTGTTGAAAGTCATAATAAAATAGAGCATGCAAAATTTCAGCCAAATCGAATAAGAATTGCGCCCTCTAGAGGCTCAAGAAGTCAAGTCCCCAGATCGGTTTATATGGCAGCTATATCAGGTTATGGACCGATTTGAACCTTATTCGGTACAGTTGTTGAAAGTCATAATAAAATACTGCATGCAAAATTTCAGCCAAATCGAATAAGAATTGCGCCCTGTAGAGGCTCAGAAGTCAAGTCCCCAGATCGGTTTATATGGCAGCTATAGCAGGTTATGAACCGATTTGAACCTTATTCGGCACAGTGGTTGGAAGTCATAGCGAAACATGTCGTGCAAAATTTCCGGCTTGAAATTTTCATGCAGTATTTTATTATGACTTTCAACAACTGTGCCGAATAAGGTTCAAATCGGTTCATAACCCGCTATTGCTGCCATATAAACCGATCTGGGGACTTGACTTCTTGAGCCTCTAGAGGGCGAAATTCTTATTCGATTTGGCTGAAATTTTGCAAGCAGTATTTTATTATGACTTTCAACAACTGTGCCGAATAAGGTTCAAATCGGTTCATAACCTGCTATAGCTGCCATATAAACCAATCTGGAATCTTGACTTCTTAAGCCTCCAGAGGGCGCAATTTTCATCCGATTTGATCGAAATTTGGTACAACTGCTTCTCCCGTGACCTTCAACGTGTCCCACATGGTCGGAAACGATCTATAGCCTGATACACTTCCCTTATAAGCCCAACTCCCTAAGATTCGGCCCCGCCCAACTAAGCACGCTCATGGTTGTTGTAGAAGCAATAACCTTAGTACGTAGGCGCTGTTCGTAAAGAAATTTTTCGGGCCTAAGCTCTTTGGCACACGAAGATCTTGCCTGCTTGGGCAGCAGTTCAGTATTGGCAGTTTTATCCAAGCGTCAGTTCCTGTATGCCACCACTTTCCACTTCTTTGCATTCTTTGCACAGATACTTAATATTGATGTAGGTTATTGGGGATTGAAAAAGGGGCATATCGGTTAAGATTTAGATGTAGCTCCCATATAAGCCGATCTCCCGATTTGGCTTCTTTAAGCCGCAATTATTGTCCGATTGGGCTGAAATTTAGCATTTAATGTTCTGTTATGACTTCCAACAATTGTGCCAAGTACGGTCCAAATCGGTCTATAACCTGATATAGCTCCCATACAAGCCGATCTCCCGATTTGATTTCTTGAGCCTTTCCAAGCCGCAATTTCTGTCCGTTTGGGCTGAAATTTCGCAGGTGGTGTTCTGTTATGACTTCTAACAACTGTGCCAAGTATGGTCCAAATCGGTCTATAACCTGATATAGCTCCCATATAAACCGATCTCCCGATTTGACTCCTTGAGCCTTTACAAGCCGCAATTTCTGTCCGATTGGGCTGAAATTCCGCAGGTGGTGTTTTGTTATGACTTCTAACAATTGTGCCAAGTACGGTCCAAATCGGTCTATATCCTTATATAGCTTCCATATAAACCGATCTCCCGATTTGACTCCTTGAGCCTTTACAAGCCGCAATTTCTGTCCGATTTGGCTGAAATTTCACAGGTGGTGTTTTGTTATGACTTCCAACAACTGTGCCAAGTACGGTCCAAATCGGTCTATAACCTGATATAGCTCCCATATAAACCGATCTCCCGATTTGACTCCTTGAGCATTTACAAGCCGCAATTTCTGTACGATTTGGCTAAAATTTCGCACGTGGTCTTCCGTTATGACTTCCAATAACTGTACCCAGTACGGCCCAAATCAGTCTATAACCTGATATAGCTCCCATATAAACCGATCTCCCGATTTGACTTCTGGAGTACCTTGAAGCCGAAATTTTAGTGCGATTTGGCTGAAATTTCGCATGTAATGTTCTTTGAAGACTTCTAACAACTGTGCCAAGTACGGTCCAAATCGGTCTATAACCTGATATAGCTCCCATGTAAACCGGTCTCTCGATCATCCTTGTTCGGTTCCTAAAAGCTCTAATCTTTGCTGGCTTGACAGATGTTTGGTATGTTGAATAAAATGATGTCCTTCAACTCAGTGTATGGTGGTGGGTTACCAAGATTCGGCCCGGCCGAAGTTAGCACGTTTTTACTTTTTGTATCTATTTTGTGCATGCCATAGCGTAATTAAAATTAATCCTCTAGCTATATGTGTGTTTCAGTTTTTATCTAAAATAAATATTTGAGTCCCCTATCACAATGTTTTTCACATTTAACTGAAATAACATCCAATTTTTTTGTAATTTCAATTACCTGAACCACATCACCATGTTGTCCTCCAGCTGCGGTAAATGTCAATTGGCAAATGTAGGGCAAACGATCCTGTTTGGGTCGATGCAATTCCAGTGAGTATGTCAATCCAGTGTCACCATAATATGTCCGATTACATCCTGGAAAATGAATGAGAAACGAAAAACATGTCAGAAAACTAATTAGGATAGGAGTTTTTTTTCTGTTTTCAGCTGCAATATCGAAAATTAGCAAAAAAAAAATGTTCATTAAATATCCGCATTACAATTAGTAGATGTGCCATATTAAACAGAACATCTGGCGACCAAGAAAAAAACTACCAACCAAGAGATGGGCATGAAAAAGTGCATGAAACTAATTAAATTTATTCTTTTGTTTGTTTTTTGCTTTAACTTTTTGTCTCGTTGGTTTTTTTTTTTTGGTTGGTTGTAACTATTATAATAATTATCAGCATTAACTAAACTAAGGCGTCTGGTATGCCACTCAGAAATAGGGGTGGCATGCGAAAAAAAAAGTTTTACAAACAAAGTAGCCATGTTTAATGAACTAATTGTTGCATGTAAGTTATTTAATGTTGTAAAACTATTCAATAAAACATAGACTGCAAAAAATAAACAATTTGAAAACTTTTCAGAAAAAACTTCGGAGTACACCGTAAGTATACGTAATGAAAGTTTCGCAAACATCATACGCCCCCCAGGAAGAGAAACACGGAATACAGACAAGTTAATTGAGAAACTGAGTTTTCATAACAAATTTAAAATCCATGACATATGTTGTGTTTTTATACCTACCAACATAGGATGGGGTCATTCCATTTGTAACACCTCGAAATATTGATCAGCGACCCCATAAAGTACCTTGTATATAAAACTAGCTGGACCGGGCCCGCTCTGTTGTGCCTCCTTTACTTTATATGGAACAAAAGTTTCCTTGGAATATTTATTTTCGACAATTAAAGAGCTTTTAAAGAAATACCATGCTGCGAAAATCACTAAAATGAAATTTTAGTGAAATACTATGCTGTGAAAAAAGTATATCACCTTTATCTGAATCCCATATGATCTTTATTGATCTTCGAATGTAAGTTTGGGGTATGGTAAGGTGTACTCCATTCTTAAATCACTTTATTTCAGCCCGATATTCTCATGATGTCTGATTGAGGGGTGTTTTCGAGGTGAGCAGCATCGTGCTCTTCTCTCAAATACCATTTATTTAAACCCCACATTGTCAATGGTTTTGAAGGGAGTTTACACGCTAAGGCGTCCCCCAAAATAGGTTATCAAATTCGTTTCCTAATCTCAAATAACTTTCATTTGAGCCACATATTGGCATGGTCGAAAAACGTTCACCCTTTAGGGGGTGTCTTGGGGAAGAGGTGATGCTTTAAATACATGGTCCCACATTTGGATATCAAATTCGTATTCTACTCCCAAAAACCTTTATTTGAGCCCCATATTGCGATGATCAGTAAAAAATTGCTGTTTGTGGGGTATTTTGGGAAAGGGGTAGGTAGACCCCAAGAAAATTGGTCCTGAAAGTGGCTATCAATTCTTACTCTACCCCCAATTCCTTTCATTTAAGTCCCACATTGACATGGTCGGTAAATATGCCCGATTTTGAGGTGTTTTGGGAAGTGGGTCGGTCCCCCAAACACTAAGCCCTGAAAATATATCAGCAACGTGGTCTATTCTCATATATTTGGATATCAAATTCGTTTTTAAATCTCAAATACCATTCGCTTAAACCCCTTATTGAAAAAAGCCAGCAAATATGTGCGGTTTGGGGTATGGACCCAAAAAACTATAAATATTGAGCTCCACAGTCTTGAAGGCCCAAATTATCTTGGTGAGCAAATACGTCCTACTTAAGGGTTATTATGGTAATGAGACATCCCCAGACAGTTGGTCCCGAATGTTGATGTCAGATTCATGGTCTACTACCAAATACGCCTCATTTGAGCTCCAGTTTTTCAAAGTCGGCAAACATGACCGGATTTGGGAGGTGATGTGGGGAATGGGCCGGCCACTCACTGACTTGGCTTTGAAAATATATATCAGATTCATATTCTACACTAAAATACCTCTTACGTGAGCCTCATATTGCAATGGTCAGCAAATACTTCCTATTTGGGTGGTGTTATGGGGGTAGGGTGACCCCATAGACCCTTTTCCCGAACATTGATACCAGATTCGTGCTTTACTTCAAAAGGCCTTTCATTTGAGCCCCATATTGCTACGGGCGTAAATTTGTCTTCTTTGGGGGATGTTCTCGGGGATGGACGGCCCCTCAAACACTTGGTCCCACATCTGGATATCAGATTCATATTCTACACTCAAAAACCTTTTATTTAAGCCCCATATTGCCATGGTCGGTAAATAAGTCCTGCTTGAGGGAGGGTTTTGGAGAAGGGGTGGACTCCCAGGAACTTTGTCCCAAATTTGAATATCAGATTCGTATTTTACTCTCAAATACCTTTCATTTGAGTCCCATATTGCCATGGTCGGTAAATATGTCCGATTTAGGGGTGTTTTGGGGGTTGGGGAGGTCCCTTGAACACTTGGTCCGACAATTGAATATCAGATACGTTTTGTAATCGTAAATACCTTTCATTTGAGTCCCATATTGTCGTGATTGGTATATATATATATATTTGGTAGGTTTTTGGGTGGGGCACCCCCCACCCCCCCCCACCCCCCAAGGTATCCGATCCGAAATTGGGATACCAAATTTTTGTTAGTAGATTACTATAAGAGAGCACACAAAATTTTGCTTAAATCGCACCACCCATTTCCGAGATCTGGCGTTTTTGAAAATTAGGGTAAGGGGGAGGGTCCGCTCCCCCTTTGGATATCAAAAAATGTAGTACCCTATTTTCACCACGGGATCATTATGCACCATCAGCGAAATTTTCAAGAAAACCGGTTTAGCCGTTTCTGAATCTATAAGGAACACACAAACAAACCTACAAACAAACACAAATTGATTTTTATATATAAAATTCAATTTGTGTTTGTTTGTATGTTTGTTTGTTTATCGGTTTGTTACCTTGAAATTTTGAACTTATTACCTTGAAATTTTGACAGATTGTGTTGGTTGGTCTGGAAGGAAACATAGGCTATATAATTTTTTGATATCGTGAGGGGGGGCGGACCCTCCCCCATAACACTAAAGTACTATCAAAAAATAAAAGTGGCCCGATCGGGACAATATTGGATTCAAATGAAATGTATGCAAGAGTAGAGTATGAATTTCATAATAATAGTTGGGTCCAAGTACCTGGAGGGGCCGCCCCAACCCCACAACCCCTTTAAATAGTTTTATTTGACGGTAATGACAATATGGGACTCAAATGAAAGTCCTTCGGGAATAGATTACGAATATGGCCAGGAAGAAGAAAAAGGCTTTATAATTTTTTTATAACGGAAGGGGGCCGACCCTCCACCGTTACCCCAAAAACACCACCCAAAATCAAAAGTGAACCAATAAGGACAATATGGGTATCAAATGAAAAGTATCCGGCTTTAGATAACGAAAGTGGCATACAAATTCAAGAATAGGGGGTCACCCCAAGAATAGGGGATCACCCCAACCCCACAAAAACACCCAAAATGGGCACATTAGCCAATCGCGGGTATATGGGACTCAGTTTGTTTGTTCCATATGGAGTGAAAAACGGCAGAACCGATTTTCTCGAAATTTTCGCATATTGTGCAGGGTGGTCTGGAAGGAAACATTGGCTATATAATTTTTCGGTATCGAAAGGGGGACGGACCCTCCCTCTTATGCCAAAAACACAACCCAAAATCAAAAGTGGACCGATCGGGTCGATATAGGGATCAAATGAAAGGTATTGGAGAGTAGAATACGAATATGGTATTAAAATTTGAGTCAAGTACCCAATGGACGCCCCAACCCTAAAACTCCTCCAAACAGGCATATTGGACATTCATGTAAATACGGGACTCAAATTAAATGTATTCGGGAGTAGATTTTGAATCTGGCATACAAAATCAGATCCAAGTATAGACCCATTATGACTATATGATATTTGGGTGAACCGATTTTCTTAAAATTTTCATAGATTGTGTATGTTTGTCTGGAAGGCAACATAGGCTATATAATTTTTAGATATCGTTATTTGACCCATTATGACAATATGGGAATTTGATATCGAATTTTGGAGTCAAGTGTTTTGGGGTACGCCCTAAAGCACCCCCATTTCCCATTTTCATTGGGAATAAAGAACGAATTTGATATCTATTTTCAGTCCAAAGGGCTGGTGGCCGCCCCAGCCCCAAAACACCCTCCAAACGGTTCAAAATGGGGCTCAGCATTAGAGGAGGGTACCATCCCTCCCCTTCTGAAAACATTACCACCAGGAACCGAGAAGGAGCAAACTTCTCACATATCAATGAGTGCAGTCCGATTCAAGTTTAAGCTCAATGATAAGGGGCCTCCTTTTTATAGCCGAGTCCAACGGCGTGCGACACATCTTTGGAGAGAAGTTTTACATGGCATAGTACCTCACAAATGTTGCCAGCATTAGAAGGGGATAACCACCGCTGAGAATTTTTTCTGATGGTCTCGCCAGGATTCGACGGCAGGCGTTCAGCGTTATAGGCGGACATGCTAACCTTTGCGACACGGTGACCTCTGCGTACTTTTGTGATTGGATCGCTTTTGTGAAATATGCAGAGAGTTGTTCATGTGAGTTTGCATGCCAGCGAAAGGCAATTCCAGTGCTAGGTTAGAAAAGCGAAAGCGATATTGTAAAACACATTCTTTCAGGGACTAAGGAAATTCCCGCTTTTTATACGCACCACCATAGGATGGGGGTATGCTAATCTAGTCAGTCCGTTTATGCGACCCCATAAAGTTTATATATTCTGGATCGTCTCGACATTCTGAGGCGATCTAGCCATCTCCGTCCCTCCATCTGTCCGGGGTTGAACCGATTTACATGAAATTTTCGCAGATGGTAGAGCTTGACCACCCGGTGAAAATAGGGTACTTAATTTTGTAATATCCGAAGGGAGGGCGGATCCTTAACCCAATATTCAAAAACCCCAGATCTCGAAGACGAGTGCACCGACATAAGTAAAATTTTTTATACTGCCTTATGGTAACCCAGAAACGCAAAAATGACATAAAACTATGGGGTCAAATATCTTGGGGGGACGCCCCACCCAAACGGACGTGTATGCCGATTGTGACAATATGGGTATCAAATGAAAGCTATTTAAGAGCAGAGTTCAAATTGATATAAAAATTTGACACCAAATGCTGTAGGGTCACCCCACCCTCAAAAAAAACCGACTTAAGTAAAATTTTTTATGCTGCCTTAGCATAAAACTATGGGGTCAAATATCTTGGGGGGGCGCCCCACCCAAACGGACGTGTTTGCCGATTGTGACAATAAGGGTACCAAATGAATGGTATTTAAGAGCAGAGTGCAAGTTGATATAAAAATTTGACACCAAATGACGTAGGGTCACTCCACCCTCAAAAAAACATCCCAAAAATGGATATTTATCGATTGGGGCAATATGGGTATCAAATGAAAGGTAATTTGAAGTAGAATACGAATTTGGTATAAGAATTTGGTATCTACGGGCCTGCCATAGGGTCACCCCACCCTCAAAAAAACATCCCAAAAATTACATAATTATCGATTTGGGGCAATATGGGTATCAAATGAAAGATAATTGGAAGTAGAGTACGAATCTGATATGATAATTTGATTCAAGGTGTCTACGGGACGACCCTAATCCCAAAACCCCCCAAAACGGGTATATATGACCAAAATCACAAAATGTGTATCAAATAAAAGGTCTTAGAAAGTAGACTATGAATTTTGTATAGAATCTTAGAACAAAGAGTCTGGGGATCGCCCATCCACTAAATATCCTTCAATACGACATGTAGGTCGATGGAGACTAAATGGGACTTAAAGGGAAGATCTACGGTAGTAAAGTACGAATCTGATCTCTGGACCCCACCCCTTTCCACAATTTTCAAAAAGCCCAGATCACGGAAATGGGTGCATCGATTTAAGCAAAATTTAGTATGCCGGCTTATGGTAACCCGGAAAGACAAAATTGGTATAAAACTTTGGGGTAAAATAACTTGGGGGGACGCCCCACCCAAAAACCCATCCAAACGGACATGTTTGCCGATTGTGACAATATGGGTATCAAATGAAAGATAATTGGAAGTAGAGTACGAATCTGATATGATAATTTGGTTCAAGGTATCTACGGGATCTTCCTAATCCCAAAATCCCTAATAAAGGGTTTAAGGCGGTAGACTATGAATCGGGTATAGAATCTTTGTATCAATTTTTAGCAAAATTCATGCTGATGGGTTCCCGAGATTTGGTGACTCATAGTAAAATTTCATAAGGAAAACATTTGTCTTTGACTTTATCCATCTAAAATTAAGAGTTTTGGGTTTTGGTGCATTCTGAGACCTAAAGTGAAATTCTATGGCGAACATTTTGATCCACTAAACATACATTTTTAAAGAGTTTTGAGCTCTATGTTGAAAAAGGGACATCAAAGACCGCTTTAATGGGTTGCTTGGGAGTTCAAATGTTCGACAAAAATATTCCTCGCAGTCTTGGCAGTAATATTGCCCAAGACACTTAACACCTGAAATGAAAGGATTACGAAAATTTAGAAGAATCTCCAGAAGCGGCAACTTCCAACCTCTTGTTTGGTTACTTTTCGATGTAAACTTTAAAAACGGCGATACATGTGTCTTCTCTTTTCTCTCTTTTCCCTCTTTCATAATCCGTGCTATTTTTCCTGTTATTTCCGATATGGATGCAAGTATTTGGGTTGCCATAGAAATTTTCTTTTTCTAAGAAATAAATATTTTGGCTTTTAGTTTGGCTTTCAGTTTAAATTAGAAACTTTGTTGGAATTGTAAAGCATCACACATTTCTTTTTTTGTGAATTTTTATCAAAAATGATATTTTATTGCTTAAATATGCAGTGAGGCATACCAGTTGAGCGGAACGATGAAACTTTTGCAACCTCACCTCACACCCTTTAACCCTACAATATCTTTGTGGCAATTTTCGTCGCATTTGAAAGTTTGCATCCGATTGTGGTGTTTGTGTTTCGTGTTCTTGTTTGTGTCACTTGAATAAGGAGCTCAGGCAATTATGGTGAAACACCGATTTAATCTCGTTTTACAAAAGGTTGTCATGTTCTAGTCGCAGTAAAACATCCCATTACTCGGAAAATGTAAGGCACAATCATTGCAGGTGGTTCATAGAGTTGAAGGGGTTAGGGTAGAAGAGTTGTTTCTATTTCGTAATGAACAATAGGACAAAATGGAAATATGAAATGAATATAAATGTTGTCTAAAGACTGCTCTGATTGCAGTTGCAGCCAATTCTTGCTAAGACCATTAACAATTGGTAAGTTGGGTTATATGTGTGTGTGTTGCTTTGATGTATACAACGACAATAGGCAACAACATCAACAACATGGGAGGCGTTATAAAAAATTCAACAACTTGCAACTTCTTCCTTTTGTGCGTGGCATCATGGTCCAGCTGTTGGAGTTTCTCCGTGGCAGAGCCTTGACTGTCTGTCTGTCTGTCCGTCTATTGCAAGTTGCAAGTCTCAACTTACGAAATGCGGGCTAACGACATTACCCTGCCAAATGTAATCCAATGTGACTAACAATGTAGCCTTACACTTTGTCCTGATTCCACATTTCTACATTTCGAATTTATACCAAAGATTTTAGTTGCCACTATTGTTTGTTAGCTTCAGGATGTCATTTTTGGAAGAACAGTGCTACGAAAAATGGATACAAATTAAAAAGCCAAGGGAAATATTATATGGAAACGCAAATTTGCCTATGAGCATTCCATGTGCTGTCCGGCAAGGAATAACTGTGAGCACCACACAGATTGGAACTCTGAGCTCCGACTTAAGTGGTGTTCATCGGTATCACGGGAAGGTTTGCTGAAAGCTACCGGAAGCGATCACAGGTTGCGGATAGTGGAAAGCTTCGTATTTATGGGTAGCAGCTGCAAATGCGGCCGCGGGCAGTCAGCGATTTCGAGACGAGAGTCGCAGTTAGGGGTCATGTGGCACTGACTCTTACATACGGAGAGCCAATGATACTCGAAATGAAAAGTTGAGTTATTGGCGTCTTCAAATAACCAATGGCCACCATCAGCGTCTGTTCCCAGGTTAGGAGTGGCTGGAGGCGATGATCAGATCTTGAAGCAAGCCGTTCGCCGAATCTAGGGATACATGTGTGATCCGTCATAACCAATCCGTTTGGAGCGTTGGGCTAGAAACCCTCCCCCAAAAAGTTATTAAGACTACTCTGAAAAAGAAAAGAATATTAAAAACGGACTCCCCTTTCGTTGTCGACCCACGTAAGCGAAAAAACAACCATGATCTGCGTATCTGCACCTGAAATGTCCAGACTCTTTATAGAAAAGCTGCAGTATACGAACTGACGGATGTATTGCAGGAGTACAGGACAGATATTACCGTCTGACAGGATGTGCGATAGATCGGGAATGGCGTCACAATAACACCAAAACGGTGATGAACTATGCTATAGTTGTCATGACATGAGACATGAATGTGGGTGTGAATTTGTGGTTAGTAGGAGACTGAAACACCTTGCCGCCAGATTTACTCCATTGGATGGGAGGCTAGCCACAATCCGTATAAAGGCAAAATTCTTCAACATCAGCTATTTGTGCTGATGCCCCGACGGAATACACGGACGAGAAGATGTCCTAGTGGGGACATCCTCATTTACCATGCAAAACGTGGAGCCTGTAATCTGCTCTGTCCAAGCTATGCCCCACTGGTTGTCTCCTAGGGGAAAATGTCAGCAGCCGTTGAGTGGAGCGGACGGTTTTTCATATCTTTCCTCAAAGATTAATATCCATATCTCGGAATAGGTACTACCTATTACAAACAAATTTTAAAGCCTTTTTGGAGTAGGCTCGTAATGAACTTCAAAGACCCAAGACAGCTGCGGTCAGACCGCAGCATGTTGTCCTCCCCTCCTATGGGTGTGAGTTCCTTGGCACCTGTAGTCCAGAGTAATGCTTCAAGCACACACACACAGTCGTCAGACGAAATAATGAGGAAGACACGGATAAACCAGAGCGATGCACAGTTCGTCCCCAGCCTTTAAAAACAAGGTGGTGTTTCCGACTCGGACAACGACAGTGTCAATGAAACAGTCATCGCAGCCGAATCGAGAGATATGCGCAGCGGGATGACGACAGAAGTGAGCGATGGCTTTGCTAAGCTCACAAGCAGAGCGGGAAAGCGATCCGGGGCACGACGAACGAGACAGAGGAGTATGTATCGGATAGAACTGACATTCCAGGTACTTCTAAGGAAGCTGGAAAGAGAATAAGATCTCCCGAAGAGCATAACACTGCTAAAATGCTGAAGAAGAAAAAGAGCTCCCCGCTTTCAAGTACTCTGGGAAGACCAAACTTCGCAATGGAGACACCAGACATTTTCCTGTGGAGGGAGACAAAGTCGGAACAGGAACGAACGAAGCACGTATGTCCCCTGAGTCTTCGGGGAGGACTGAGACTTTCAAAAGTATTGCACAACCAACACGGAACGGGAAGATGGTCGCTGAGAAAGGTAATGGGCTTAAAGTCTCCTATAACCAGACGATTATAGGCAGACAGAAGGCTGCATGCTATCACTTGCCGTACCGATTTTACACAACTTCGTAGTCCTATGTGTCTCGTCATGATACCAATAGCTATACTGACCTCCTTCGTACTACCTTTCAGTAATAGCCTTGTCTTTTCACGAGGCAGATATTGCCGCGTATTCGTCGATTTGCATGCGTATTCGTCGATTCGTCGCCCACGCCCACGAAAGGCTTCGGTTTTTTTCCAAGTTTATTGAGGGCAGTCCTCTGGCCTTCACCGCCAAATCATCTGACCTTTCATTTCCCCTTATGGCCCGGCACACAAACCCTGCGGATTTTCCCATCCTCAGAGAAGGCGTTAATCTCCTTCTTACACTGCAAGACTGTTCGTGACCTTAGGGTGTTATTGTCCTTATGTTCTGTTTACTGCCCGTAAAGATGCTCATACTCGTCGTCCTCGCGTTAAAACCACACCACCTGACGCATTCCGTCATCGCCCGGATCTTCGCCCGCAGGACCGTATTATGGTCAGGGAGTATTAAACATGTCTCAGTCCCTGGGTTCACAATGTAGACCCCCAGGTCCACTCTGTCCTCTAGCTTTCATCCATCCGTGTAATAAGACCTTCCAGATGACAATACTAGGGTTCCGTCAATCCAAGACTGTGCCGCTGGCATCAGTGCCTGGCAGTCGACCTCAAGGTTCATCTCAGGTATCCAATCGGAAACCTCTTTCCTTCCTTCCAGGTTTCCTATCGTCACCTCGATTATACCGCGATAGTATGAGCTGCTCCCATCCTCAATCCATTCTCCCATCGCCTTAAGGATCATAGCCGCAATGGCTTCGGCTTAATCACACTTAACCTGTATGTCAATGGGTCGGAAATCTAGGATAGTCTCCAGTGCCCTAGTGGGCGTGGTCCTCATCACTTCTACTAACTTGGCTATTAATTGAGACACAGCTACCAATCGGCGGTATGTACACCTTGTATAGCTCTATATCTGCAGTACCGGACTTGCCTACTATTCCCATACATTCCATGTAGAGCTCACTAGCGCCAGGCGCAGGCGAGATGGGTCTATACTGCACCGAATGGTGTATCTCAAAGGCCAGACCTCCACCTCCACTCCTTAAGCGACACTTATGTAGTAAAATGTGCAGGCCACAGGTGTTGATCAGCCATCTCATCGATCTTGCTATTCAATTGCAAGAATGATACACTAGCCCGGCAATATTAAGTTGTTATTTTTGTTGTAACCACATTTTCTTGTGGAGGTGGCGATCCACGTCAAGCTCCTGTAGGTTAGCAAGCTCGTTCCGGCCCAAAGGACCGATCGTCGCGGAAACATGGTAACCATTGGTGATTTAATGGCGCCAATAACTCGCCTTGTCATATCGAGCATCATAAGCGCTCAGTATTTGTTCAAGAGCCAGTGCAACCCGACCTCTCACTGAGACTCTCCACTCGATACCGCTGATTATCCGCGACTGCAGTTACAGCTACTCCATCTGGAGCATTCCACTATCCGCAACCAGTGGACGCGCCCGGTAGCTCGCAGCTAAGCTTCTCGTGACAGCGGTGCTGCTTTTGCGTATATTGGAAGTGGTCGGAGGGATCACATAGTCCGACGCCGAAGTCGACGACGACGACGCTTTTGATCCACTGCTGTCTACTTTTGCACAGCACCTTGCAATATATTCAGTGTGACTATACTCCCGTAGTGACTTAAGGCCAGAGAAAGATCGGAAATGCTCCCACTTCATGCACCAGTTACACCTCACCGATACGTACGTACTGTGAGGTGTAACTGGTGTAACGTACCCAGTACGTACCACCGGCTGGCAATCCCATGGTTGACCCAATCGAGTTCTTGATCGGCAAGGGCTGCCGCCTCAGTGGACGTGTTCGTCCTTTTTTTCGTTACGGCACATCCTGGAGTGTCTTCTCCACAAGCATTACCTCCTTGTTGGAATGAGGAACAAGTAGTAGTGGAACAAGGCAGCAGGTACCAATGGTTTGTCGGCTGAACTATTTAAAAGCGTAGGCGAAACTCCTCCTGAGGCGTATGCATCAGCTTTTCTGCGCGGTCTGGCTAGAAGAACGCATACCCGATTAATTGAACCTCAGCATACTATGTTGCGTACACAAGAAAAATCACAAGACGGAATGGACCAATTGTAGAGGAATAAGTCTCCTCGCCATCGCATACAAGTGGGAGTGTCTTGTATGCGTACTGTATGAAGGATTAAAACATAAAGTCAAGGCCGTATCACTAAGGCTTTAGACCTGGTAAATCAACCACCAAATATTCATAATGCGCCAAATCCAAGGACACCTCAACTCTTACCATTGCTTTGTTGACTACAAAGCCGCTTTCAACAGCCTTCTACGTTCAAAGGTATTTCAAGCCACGTGTGAGTTTGGTATAACCAAGGATACACATTTCTTAGTAAGAATAGGAAAAATTTGTCTAAACCATTCAATACCGTGCTCTGTTAAGAAAGTTCATCGCATGCTTCTTCCATTGAGCGACGAAGCTCATTTTTGGCTCAATAGCCAGTTAAATAGGCAGAATTAGCAGAAAGAAGCCATGCACGAGCTACCAATGCATGCAGAAAAGTCACAGTTTGGTGTGGTTTATGGGCTAGTGACATCATTGGACCGTACTTCTTCAAAGATGATGCGTATCGTAACGTAACTGTGAATGGTGAGCGCTATCGTGTGATGCTATCCAACTTTTTTTTGGCCTAAAATGCAAGAGATTCACTTGCATGACATGTGCTTTCAACAAGACGGTACCACATGCCACACAGCAAGCATAACAATGGACCTCAATAAGTCCAGACGAAGTCGGTGAACATTTTATTTCACATTCGGGACGGTCAATTGCCCGCCTAGATAGTGCGATTCAACACCTTTAGACTATTTTTTGTGGGGCTATGTTAAAGTTCATGTCTATACAGACATGAGGCATTGGAAGACAACATTAAAGCATTTATACGTGAGATACCGGCCGATATGTTGGAGAGAGTATTCCAAAATTGGACTAAGCGGATGGACCATTTGCATGAAATAATCTTTAAACATGAAATTATATGGACCGTACTACCGATTCCAATTAGGATTTCAAGCATTATTCTGAACCACCACTGTGGTACAGGGTATTATAGATTTGTGCATTTGTTTGCAACGCTAAGAAGGAGAAGAGCTAGACCCACCGATAAGTACACGAATCGGCTTAGAATCACTTCCTGATTCGATTTGGCTATGTCCGTCTGTCTGTCTGACCATGTATTCTTGTAATCAAGGTACAGGTCGCATTTGTTGTCCGATTTTCATAAAATTTTGCATTTTGGTCCAAAGCTATTGATTTTGAAAAAAATCGGTCCAGATTTAGATATAGCTCCCATATATATCTTTCAGCCGATATGCCCTTTTAAAGCTGTAGGAGCCGCAATTTTGGTGCGATCTCTATCAAATTTGGCATAAAATGTTTCGTGTAACGTCTCAATATGTGTGCAAAATTTCATCTAAATCGGTTCAGATTTAGATATAGCTCCCATATATATCTTTCAGCCGATATGCCCTTTTAAAGCTGTAGGGGCCGCAATTTTGGTCCGATCTTTACAAAATTTGGCATGGGGCGTTTTATTTAACGTCCTCATATGTGTGCAAAGTTCCATAACAATCGGTCCAGATTTAGTTATAGCTCCCATATATATTTTCTACCCGATATGGCCTTTTAAGGCTGTAGAAGCTACAATTTTGATCCGATCTTTACAAAATTTGGCATGGAGCGTTTTATTCAACGTCCTCATATGTGTGCAAAGTTTTATAAAAATCGGTTCAGATTTTGATATAGCTCCCATATATATTTTTCATCCGATATGGCCTTTTAAGGCTGTAGCAGGCACAATTTTGATCTGATCTTTGCAAAATTTGGCATGGAGCGTTTTATTCAACGCCCTCATATGTGTTCAAAGTTCTATAACAATCGGTCCAGATTTAGATATAGCTCCCATATATATTTTTCATCCGATATGCCCTTTTAAAGCTGTAGGGGCCGCAATTTTGGTCCGATCTTTACAAAATTTGGCATGGGTCGTTTTATTCAATGTCCTCATATGTGTGCAAAGTTCCATAACAATCGGTCCAGATTTAGATATAGCTCCCATATATATTTTATACCCGATATGGCCTTTTAAGGCTGTAGAAGCTACAATTTTGATCCGAACTTTACAAAATTTGGCATGGAGCGTTTTATTCAATGTCCTCATATGTGTGGAAAGTTTTATGAAAATCGGTCCAGATTTAGATATAGCTCCCATATATATTTTATACCCGATATGGCCTTTTAAGGCTGTAGCAGGCACAATTTTGATCCGATCTTTACAAAATTTGGCATGGAGCGTTTTATTCAATGTCCCCATATGTGTGCAAAGTTTTGTAAAAATCGATTCAGATTTAGATATAGTTCCCATATATATTTTTCATCCGATATGACCTTTTAAGGCTGTAGCAGGCACAATTTCGGTCCGATCTTTACAAAATTTGGCATGAAGCGTTTTATTCAACATCCTCATATGTGTGCAAAGTTTTATAAAAATCGTTCCAGATTTAGATATAGCTCCCATATATTTTTTTCAACCGATATGGCCTTTTAAGGCTGTAGAAGCTACAATTTTGATCCGATCTTTAAAAAATTTGGCGTGGAGCGTTTTATTCAATGTCCTCATATGCGTGCAAAGTTTTATAAAAATCGGTCCAGATTGAGATATAGCTCCCATATATATTTTATACCCGATATGGCCTTTTAAGGCTGTAGAAGCTACAATTTTGATCCGAACTTTACAAAATTTGGCATGGAGGGTTTTATTCAACGTCCTCATATGTGTGCAAAGTTTTATAAAAATCGGTCCAAATTTAGATATAGCTCCTATATATATTTTTCATCCGATATGGCCTTTTAAGGCTGTAGAAGCTACAATTTTGATCCGATCTTTACAAAATTTGGCATTGGCCGTTTTATTCAACGTCCTCATATGTGTGCAAAGTTTTATAAAAATCGGTCCATATTTAGATATAGCTCCCATGTATATCTTTCATCCGATATGGCCTTTTAAGGCTGCAGCAGGCACAATTTTGGTGCGATCTTTCCAAATTTTCGCATGGGTCGTTTTATTCAATGTCCTCATATGTGTGCAAAGTTTTATAAAAATCGGTCTAGATTTAGATATAGCTCCCATATATATTTTTCATCCAATGTCAAGATTTTTTACTGTATCAGCTATCACAGATATCTCACACTGTGCACTCTAAAGCTAAGACTATGAGGAGCATGGCATTATATTGTTGTTATGCCAGTCAGGAACTTGCATCCTTAGGCTTATGCAATTCCTTCTTTCCGATATTCTTGTTGTTATTCTAGTCCTTGCTGTTGTCTTGTCTCATAATTTGTTAAATTACTTTTAAGTTTTATTTGAATTGAGCGTGTTTTACTTTTGTTTCGGCAGCATACACAGCAGCATACTCTGCTGCTGCTGCTGCTGCTGATGGTGTCGTTGTGATGTTTCTTCTTTGAGATGTAAGGAAAGGACTTTGAAAAAGTCTTTTCCTTACATTTTTTTATGGGATATGTTGCAACATCTTTCTGGATAGGAAATGTTGGCAAAAGTAGACACAACTTTTTACCACCACCCCCAAGTGCTTGTTTGGTGCCAAGAACGCTTGCATCCCATATGTAAGAGACAATCACATTTACAACAATTGCTACATGGTTTTCTTGTATGAGCAAAAAAAAAGTTGTTCTTTTATCCCGACCCAGTTTAGAAAAGTTAGCCCATTGGTGTTCGTTTAACTTGTCTTTTAATTGAATTGTATCAAATGAAGACTATATCATACAATTTTGTGGCTATGTCTTGTGGCCATTTGATAAGTTTTTCGCAGAACATGGCTTAAATTGTAAAGATTTCCATTCAGTATGAAAAGTTTGAAAAACTGTCTTTTAATTTGAATAATTAAAATGGTATTAAAGACGAATTTTGGGTAAACATCTAATAAAGGTCATCAACATGATCGTGTATTGTGTATATGACAGTCTGCAAACTATTGGGTTGCCCAAAAAGTAATTGCGGATTTTTTAAAAGAAAGTAAATGCATTTTTAATAAAAATTAGAATGAACTTTAATCAAATATACTTTTTTTACACTTTTTTTCTAAAGCAAGCTAAAAGTAGCAGCTGATAACTGACAGAAGAAAGAATGCAATTGCAGAGTCACAAGCTGTGAAAAAAATTTGTCAACGCCGACTATATGAAAAATCCGCAATTACTTTTTGGGCAATCCAATAGCTTGCAATTTAAGATCACTGTGGCATAACAGCCCAATTTGTGTTTTAGTGGGAATGAAGTTTTCTGGTATTACCAAAGATTGAGTCATCTGTCATATGCATATGTTATGGGCTCATTCTCTTGTAGAGATGATGGCAGGCTACCAGTTGAGGGATACAGAGGGAGAGAGAGAGCACTTATATCATGGAAGTAACATTTCTAGCAGCGGTGACATGGAAACTCCAGAAACACTTTTTGTAGGCCTCCTCAGCGCAGAGCTTAGCATATCCGCCTAAGACGCTGAACGCTTGGTTTCAAATCATGGCGTGAACATAAACTTACAGCGGTGGTTCTCCCCTCATAATGCTGGCGACATTTGTACGGTACTTTGCCGTGTAAAAACTTCTCCCGCGAGAGGTGTGGCACTGCGGCACGCCGTTCGCATTCGGCTATAAAAAGGAGGCCCATTTTCTCTGAGCTGAAACTTTAATCGGGCAGCACACATTGATATCGGAAAATGTTGCTCCTGTTTCTTAATGGCCAATATGGATAGGCCAAAATAAAGAAGGCAACAGGAACCGATAATTTGATAGTATTTTAAGAGCGAAGATGATCGCTGATTTGGAATCGTAGCAGGGTATCGGTGTAATGAAGGAGAACACAAATTCGATGGTTGGAAACTTATAGTGTTCAGTGCATTTCTATTGGGTTGCCCAAAAAGTAATTGCGGATTTTTCATATAGTCGGCGCTGACAAAATTGTTCACAGCTTGTGACTCTGTAATTACATTCTTTCTTCGGTCAGTTATCAGCTGTTACTTTTAGCTTGCTTTATTAAAAATGCATTTACTTTCTTTTAAAAAATCCGCAATTACTTTTTGGGCAACCCAATATATCGAAGTACTTTACTTCACTGTTTTTGGCTATGACAGAACATTTGTCCGATTTGCCGAACTTAAAAAAGCGTTCGAAACGCATCGCTCTTCTGCGCTTCATTAGCAATTTCTGAAACCAAGATTCGGGAAATTTTTCACCACTTGACAGTTTCATCGGAGTTTTGGTCGTTGCCTTCAAAAGATTTCTTTGAAGGAGCTTCTTCATTCATTGCGGCAACATGACTTAGCCAACGCAACCGTTGTATTTTCGCACATTTAATTTGCTAACATAGTCATACAGCTCATTAGTTCGTGCTTCATATGACGCCGATATTCTCTATCAATGCAAGCTGGTATATAAATTTTACAAAGAATCTTTCTCTCAAACACTCCAAGCACTGCCTCGTCTGCTTTTACAAGTACCCATGCCTCGGAACCATTCAACAACACGAGTAGTTTGAGTGTCTTGTATAGTGTAATCTTTGTCTGGCGAGAGGTGACCTTGTTTCCAAACTGCTTACTTCATTAAAATTCTTTTCATTTAATCCGATTTTAAGATCATGGTCGGGTTAGCGGTCTTTCTAGGCGCTCGTAGAAAATATTCTTGGTTTGCTCGTCTTTGTCTTCTCTTGGGGCATGAGCGCAAATAAGGCTGATGTTGAAGAATTTGGCTTTTATGCGGATTGTGGCTAGCCTCTCATCCGCCGGAGTACAGCTGGAGACAAAGTGTTTCAATCTCCGAGTAACCACAAATCCACAGCCAAATTCCTGCCTCGTGTTATGGCGGCTATCGTATAGTTCGTCACCGTTCGATGTCGTTGTGACGCTATTCTCAGTCCATCGCATTTCCTGTAAGGCGTTAAAATCTGCTTTGTAATTCGCTAATACATCCGCCAGCACGTATACTGCACCTTCTCTAGAAAGAGTGCGGACATTCCAGGTGCAGATCCGTAAGTCATGGTCCATTTTTCGTTTGCGTGGGTCGTCAACGTTGGGGGGGTCCGTTTTTACTATTCCTTTGTTTCTCATAGTTCTCCGGGGGCGGGTATCTGGCCCAGCACCCCAACCGCATGGATTTTGTGGGATTGCACATGTATCCCTCGTTGTGGCGAGCCGCTTGCTCCAAGATCCGACGCTCGCCCCCAGCCGCCCCTAATCTGGGAACAGACGCTGATGTTGGCCATTGGCGCTAATAACTCACCTTGTGATCTCGAGTATCATTGGCACTCAGTATTTGATTAAGAGCCAGTGCCATCTGACTCCTCACTGAGACTCTCCTCTAGATATTATCTTTGTATCGGAGAATATAAGCGCAAGAATATGCGACTGGGAAGTGTGGGATGATCAAAGCTTCTTTGATCATTGTTATAATAGATTCAGCCTTAGAGAAAATACGACAGAAGTGGTCCCTTGGCTAAATAGAAAAAAGGCGGATTGGAATAAATTTCGGCACAAATTCTACACGTCTATCCCTTCTAGGCCAGAAAAGGAGGTGGCCACTATATAGATAGAGGATAGAGACATAATGGTCAGGCAGATCACGAAGGCCCTGAATGACTCGCTTGTGTCAGCATGTCCTGGTTCCAAACCAAGGGGCAAACAGCGACCGCCATGGCAGACCCCAGAGCCTGGTTGGTCTAGGGAATGGCTGCAGTAAACTCTTCAACAGAGCAAAAGCCACAAGAGCATCACACGATTGGGACATATATAAGGCTGAGTTAAGAAAATACAAGGGATCCGAGAAAGGCTCAGAACAAATCTTGGGTAGAATTCTGCAGCTCCGTGGAGTATGCATCTGAGGTCTCCAGGCTATGGAAGATTCTGTCCTCGAGATTTAATGTGCTGGGGTATATTCAGAAGTCCTAGAATGTATGGGCAATGTCTAGTGAAGAAACACTAGAACTACTCGTTGATACACATTTCCATACTCTTTCCAACATTTCGGCCAGTATCTCATGAATAAATGCTTCACTGTTGTCTTCCAATGCGTCAATTGAAGCGGGCTTGTCTGCATAGACTTGAGTGTTAACACAGCCCCACATAAAATAGTCTAAAGGCTTTAAATCGCATGATCTAGGCGGCCAGTTAACCAATTCCGAACGTGTTATAAAATGTTCACCGAACTCGACTCTTAAAAAGTTCATTGTAACGCTTGCTGTGTGGCATGTGACACAGTTTTGTTGAAACCACATGTCATGCAAGTCAAGCTCTTGCATTTTGTTCAAAAACAAAGTTGGTTATCATCTCTCGACAGCGCTCATCATTCATAGTTACTTTACGATTCGCATCATATTTGAAGAAGTACAGTCCAATGATGCCACCAGCCCATAAACCGCACCAAACTGTGACTTTTTCTGGATGCATTGGTAGCTCTTGCAATTCATCTGGCTGATCTTCACTCCAAAATCGACAATTCTGCTTATTTACGAACGAATTGAGCCTGAAAAGAGCTTCGTTGCTGAAGAAGAAGAAGAAGCGCCTGTAACACCTCGAAATATGCGTCTAAGACCCCATAAAGTCTATATATTCTTGATCGTCATGTCGTCCGTTTGTCCGTCCGTCTGTGTGTCAAAAGCATGCTAACTTTCGAAGCAGTAAAGCTAGGAGCTTGGAATTTTGCACAAATACTTTTTATTAGTGTAGGTCGGTTGGGATTGTAAATGGGCCAAATCGGTCCACGTTTTGATATTTGCAAATTTTGCCCATGAACATTCCGTTAAGGAACAGGGGCAAACTTCTCACATATCAATGAGTGCAGTCCGATTCAAGTTTAAGCTCAATGATAAGGGGCCTCCTTTTTATAGCCGAGTCCGAACGGCGTGCCGCAGGGCGACACCTCTTTGGAGAGAAGTTTTACACGGCATAGTACCTCACAAATGTTGCCAGCATTAGGAGGGAAAACCACAATTGAAAATTTTTTCTGGTGGTCTCGCCAGGATTCGAACACAGGAGTTCAGCGTCATAGGCGGACATGCTAACCTCTGCGCTACGGTGGCCTCCCCACGTTTTGATATAACTGCCCTATAAACCGATCTTGGGTCTTGACTTCTTGAGCCTCTGGAGGGCGCAATTCTCCTCCGATTTAACTGAAATTTTGCATGAGGTGTTTTGTTATGATTTCCAACAACTGCGTTTAGTATGGCGCAAATCGGTACATAATCTAGTATAGCTGGCATATAAATCGATCTGGGGTCTTGACTTCTTGAGCCACTAGAGGTCGCAATTCTCGTCCGATTTGACTGAAATTTTGCACGCGGTGTTTTGGTATTACTTCCAACAACTGTGCGAGGCATGGTCTAAGTTGGTTCATAACCTGATATAGCTGCTATATAAATCGATCTGGGGTCTTGACTTCTTCAGCTTTTAGAGGGCGCAATTGTCGTCCGATTTGACTGAAATTTTGCATGAGGTGTTTTGTTATGACTTGCAACAACTGTGCTTAGTATGGCCCAAATCGGTCTATAATCTGGTATAGCTGCCATATAAACCGATCTTGGGTCTTGATTTATTGAGCCTCTAGAGGGCGCAATTCTCACCCGATTTAACTGAAATTTTGCACGCAGTATTTTGTTTCTCATCCGATTTGACTGAAATTTCGCACGCAGGGTTTTGGAATTACTTCCAACAACTGTTATAAGTATGATTCAAATCGGTTCATAACCTGATATAGTTGCCATATAAACCGATCTTGGATCATGACTTCTTGAGCCACTAGAGGGCGCCTTTCTCATCCGATTTGACTGAAATTTTGCACGTAGTATTTTGGTATCACTTCAAACAACCGTGATAAGTATGATTCAAATCGGTTCATGACCTGACATAGTTGCCATATAAACCGATCTGGGGTCTTGACTTCTTGAGCCGCTGGAGGGCGCAATTCTTATTCGATTTGGCTATAATTTTGCATGAGGTGTTTTGTTGTGACTTGCAATAACTGTGCTTAGTATGCCGCAAATCGGTATATAATCTGGTATAGCTGCCATTGAAACCGATCTTGGGTCTTGACTTCTTGAGCCGCTGGAGGGCGCAATTCTTATTCGATTTGGCTATAATTTTGCATGAGGTGTTTTGTTGTGATTTCCAACAACTGCGTTTAGTATGGTGCAAATCGGTAAATAGACTGGTATAGCTGCCATTGAAACCGATCTTGGGTCTTGACTTCTTGAGCCACTAGAGGGCGCAATTCTTATCCGATTTGAGTGAAATTTTGCACGCAGGGTTTTTGTATTACTTCCAACAACTGTGAGGAGTATGATTCAAATCGGTTCATAACCTGATATAGCTGTCATATAAACCGATCTGGGGTCTTGACTTCTTGAGCCGCTGGAGGGCGCAATTCTTATTCGATTTGGCTATAATTTTGCATGAGGTGTTTTGTTATGACTTCCAACAACTGTGCTTAGTATGCCGCAAATCGGTATATAATCTGGTATAGCTGCCATTAAAACTGATCTTAGGTCTTGACTTCTTGAGCCACTAGAGGGCGCAATTCTCATCCGATTTGAGTGAAAATTTGCACGCAGGGTTTTTGTATTACTTCCAACAACTGTGAGGAGTATGATTCAAATCGGTTCATAACCTGATATAGCTGCCATATAAACCGATCTTGGATCATGACTTCTTGAGCCACTAGAGGGCGCAATTCTTATCCGATTTGAGTGAAATTTTGCACGCAGGGTTTTTGTATTACTTCCAACAACTGTGAGGAGTATGATTCAAATCGGTTCATAACCTGATATAGCTGCCATATAAACCGATCTTGGATCATGACTTCTTGAGCCACTAGAGGGCGCAATTCTCATCCGATTTGACTTAAATTTTGCATGAGATGTTTTGTTATGATTTCCAACAACTGCGTTTAGTATGGCGCAAATCGGTAAATAGTCTGGTACAGCTGCCATATAAACCGATCTTGGGTCTTGACTTCTTAAGCCACTAGAGGGCGCAATTCTCATCCGACTTGGCGCAAATTTTGTGCAACGGCTTTTCTCATGACCTTTAACATACGTGACTTATATGGTCTGAATCGATCCATAGCTTGATACAGCTCCCATATAAACCAATCTCTCGATTTTGCCCTGCCAAGAACTCGACAAATGCAATCCATGGTGGAGGGTATATGAGATTCGGCCCGGCCGAACTTAGCACGCTTTTACTGCGTGTAGAAAAAATACGGATCTGTGCCAAATTGTAGCTCAATATCTCAATTTTTGAAGGCTGTAGCGGACGTACACACGGACATCGCTTAATAGTCTTACAATTTTATATAGTTTGTGATGTCGGAAATGGATATTTCGAGGTGTTGCAAGTGGAATGACTAAATGAATGTACCCCCTCCTATCCTAGGGTGGTGGGTTTATAAAGTTTTGTCTTTGTTCCCTAAAGCATTTTTAATGGGCAAATTTGCATAGTTCAGTTCATTAGACATTTCGATGTCTTGCAAATAGAATGACATCGATCTTTGGTGGTGGTTTGGAGGTTCCTATACATAATTAGTGGCTTACTTTGGGGAAATGTTAAAATATTACCATGCAACTTACTTGAACAAAATCGTGGCTCATCACTGCCATCTCCGCAATCGTTGGCATTATTGCAGTATTTACTCAAAGGAACACAACGGCCATTTGAACAGCTGAATTGAGAGAGCGAGCATTGAGGTATTGTGGAGGCGAGCATGGGCAAGGATTTGATAGTTTGTGAATCATGTTCGTTTGCGGCAGAGGAAGATGAGGAGGAGGAGGAGGCGGAGGCGACGCTAGACAATACAGCTGCTGTCACAGGTCCCGATGACAGTGGGTATGAGATATTGTCATGCATTGCACCCGACATTGAATTTTGTACAGGCAACGATGATGATGATGATGTCGCTGCCGCTGATGATGAAGATGCATTTAGAATTGTGGATGTCGTTGCCGTTGTGGCAAAGGCGAATAAACAAATTAACGTTACACAAATTGCTGACACTTGGTGGCGGCAACATTGCTTAATGGTGCTGGCCAAAATATCTTGAAATTTCATTTGTGTTGTAGATGCTGCCAATCCGCCACCACTGTTGGTCACGTTGGGCCTTGTGACAGCCTCTTGGAATGCCAAGGGTTTGGTGGCATCAGCATGCAAGCTCGTTAATTTAGTGTCAATAGTCGTTGTAATTGCTGATGGCGCTGATGTTTGAGTTGTGGTCCTTATTTGGGTTTTTGGAGATGACGTTGTTGTGAGGTGGCTGCTGGATCGGTCTTTTACTGCCTTGGCTCTATTGGTGTTGGGATTTTTGTCACAACTACTGCTGCTGCTGCTGCTATTCCTGTTGGTGGAGTACTTGACAGAGTGGCGCCATTGAATTGTTATTGCTTTTCCGCCACTATGTGCTATGTTAGCTGGGCCACATTGTCTTAATGGCAGTTCTTGGAACAACTCATGTGGTTGATGTTGCTGCAGTTCTCTGACCTTAACATCAAGGAAGTGATTATTTAGCATTGAACTTTGGGAAGCATATGTGTCTGGTCTGTGCATTTCAGTCGTGGATTTCTTAAAAATATCATCACAGCACTGCTGCTGCTGTCTCTGACTACCGCTTTCATCAGTCATCAGCCACATTTTGGTTTCATGGCAACCAACGCCACCACTATTGCCACCAACTTGAAGAGAATTGTTGAAATTGTTGCAACTGTCGGCACTATGATGGTTAGTTTTGCAACTATGGCTTAAAGCTTTGCTGTTGATTGGTACACTACCACTGACTGCAGTAAATGGAGATGATGCTGCTGGTGTTGGTATTGGTGTGGTCCAAATTGTTGTTACTTTTGGTGGCGCTGATCCCAGTTTCCCCCGTTCATCATTGGAGTTTGGTAGAAATTCTGTTGCTTGCAACCGGTTTGGTCTTTGTGTCAGTGTCAGCAGTGGCAGTGATGATGGTGATGGTGGCTGTGTTTGTGGCAGTTTCATGGTTTCTCGGTTTTTATATTTCTGTCGCCATTTTATCGTCATTTTCATTCAAACTGCAAGAAAGTCAAAATAAACCAAAAGTTAGAAGACGAAGCAAATAAAGTTGCAAACAAATGTGATTTAGTAGTAATAAAAAAGTTTAGAGTTTTTTGTTGTTGTTATTGCATCTTGGAAAACAAAAGTCAGCTTAAGCAGAAACAGGCAACTTGTTTTGATTTTCGTATACTAAATGGAGGGGGGTCACTTTTTGATTACATTTTGTGCACAAACTTGTTTATCTGCAACTGGGGAAACCCTCCAACGTTCTATCATCGGATCAGGGAACAGATTATAGACATAACCCTTGTAACGAGTAGTGACTCGGTTGAGGTCTTAGACTGGAAAGTATGCACCGAGTACTCTTTTTTGGGTCACTACAGGATATCACTACAGGTCCTCAGGAGGATGTTCGGTAGGAAGTGGGGGGTGACTCCCAAGATTATTTATTGGATGTATACGACCATCGTGAGACCAGTACTGACCATTGGAGCACTGGTATGGTGGGACGCCGTAGGGAAGAGGACTCGTGCGAAGAAGTTCGAGAAAGTCCAGAGACTGGCTTGCGGCGGTATCATAGAGGCGCTGAGATCCACACCGCAGACAGGCCTGGAGGCGATGCTGGCGCCTATATTTGGATGTGCGCAGCCAGGGTCGCGCTTAGGCTGAGAGAGCTCGGCGTGCAGAAAGAGGGTAGTTGCGGCCATAGTTCGATTCTGGGTGTTATGGCTACGAAAGGTAGACTGAGGAGGAACTCCGACTACCTGGCACCAGTGCCGACTGGAGTGAGGACATTTGCGATTCGTTTTCCTGAGAGGGACGAATGGAGGGCGGACGGTGCACCTGAGGAGGATGAGACCTTGATCTACACAGATGGAGACAGGGCTTCAAGATGGAGACAGGGCTTCAATATGCAGCCAGGGCTCCAATATGGACCCAGGGCTCCAAGATGGAGTCAGGGTTCCAGGATGAAGTCAGGGCTCCAAGATGGAGTCAGGGCTCCAAGATGGAGTCAGGGCTCCAAGATGGAGTCAGGGCTCCAAGATGGAGTCAGGGCTCCAAGATGGAGACAGGGCTCCAAGACGGAGTCAGGGCTCCAAGATGGAGACAGGGCTCCAAGACGGAGTCAGGGCTCCAAGATGGAGTCAGGGCTCCAAGATGGAGTCAGGTCTCCAAGATGGAGTCAGGTCTCCAAGATGGAGTCAGGTCTCCAAGATGGAGTCAGGGCTCCAAGATGGAGCCAGGGCTCCAAGATGGAGTCAGGGCTCCAAGATGGAGTCAGGGCTCCAAGATGGAGTCAGGGCTCCAAGATGGAGTCAGGGCTCCAAGATGGAGTCAGGGCTCCATGATGGAGACAGGGCTCCATGATGGAGTCAGGGCTCCATGATGGAGTCAGGGCTCCAAGATGGAGTCAGGGCTCCAAGATGGAGTCATTGCTCCAAGATGGAGTCAGGGCTCCCAGATGGAGCCAGGGCTCCATGATGGAGACAGGGCTCCATGATGGAGACAGGGCTCCATGATGGAGACAGGGCTCCATGATGGAGTCAGGGCTCCAGGATGGAGTCAGGGCTCCAAGATGGAGTCAGTGCTCCAAGATGGAGTCAGGGCTCCCAGATGGGGCCAGGGCTCCAAGTTAGAGTCAGGGCTCCAAGTTAGAGTCAGGGCTCCAAGATGGAGTCAGTGCTCCAAGATGGAGTCAGGGCTTCAAGATGTAGTCAGGGCTCCAAGATGGAGTCAGGGCTCCAAGATGGAGTCAGGGCTGCAAAATGTAGTCAGGGCTCCAAAATGTAGTCAGGGCTCCAAAATGTAGTTAGGGCTCCAAGATGGAGTCAGTGCTCCAAGATGGAGTCAGTGCTCCAAGATGGAGTCAGTGCTCCAAGATGGAGTCAGGGCTCCAAGATGGAGTCAGGGCTCCAAGATGGAGTCAGGGCTCCAAGATGGAGTCAGGGCTCCAAGATGGAGTCAGGGCTCCATGATGGAGTCAGGGCTCCAAGATGGGGTCAGGGCTCCAAGATGGAGTCAGGGCTCCAAGATGGAGTCAGGGCTCAAAGATGGAGTCAGGGCTCAAAGATGGAGTCAGGGCTCCAAGGTGGAGTCAGGGCTCCAGGATGGAGTCAGGGACTGGATTGGGGGTTTACTCTGATGCACTCAATATCAGTATGTCTCTGAGACTGCCGGACGAGTGTACGGTCTTTCAGGCAGAGGTCTGTTCCATTGCAGTGGCCGCAAGAGAAATTCTTGTAAGGACTTACCCCTCTCGAAACTCAGAATTTATGTGGGCAGTATGGCGCTGCTCAAGGCCTTAGGGTCAAGGATGGTGAGGTCGATTGTTTGGAGTCCCTGGATAGACTCCGGGTCCACGATTTGACGCTGACATGGATTCCTGAGCATGAGGGGATTCTAGGAAATGAGAGGGCGGACGAGTGTGCCAGAAGGGGTTCGTCTGCGCCGGTCAGACCAGCCACCGATCTTACCTGTGTGCCATTTGTCCAACTACTAAACACAGTAGAGGGGATGGCCAAGGCGGCGTTGGTGGCGAGGTGAGACTCGGTGGATGGTTATCGGACTGCAAAGGCGCTATGGCCAGTCATCGACCCGAGGAGGACGAGGGAATTGCTGGCGTTCAATAAGAGGTCGAAGAGTACCTTGACAGGGATCATAACCGCACACTGTGCCATAGGCCGCATGGCGGCACGCATGGGGATACCGCACAATGTAGGAGTTGCCTCGATGAGGATGAGGAGGAGACTATTCAGCATTTGCTGTGTTCTTGTCCGGGTCTGCAGAAACGTAGGCTCTCCGTTATGGGGAGCCGTTCCTTCTGAGATCTGGGTGAACTTGTGCACGTACCTCTTGTATGTCTCCTGAGGTTTGTTGAAGGAACAGGATGGTTCCTGTTCTCGGTGGAGATTCGGTGGATGGTTTCCGGACTACAAAGGCGCTATGGCCAGTCATCGACCAGAGGAGGACGAAAGAGTTACTGGCGTTCGATAAGAGGTCGATGAGTACTTTGACAGAGGTCATAACCGGACATTGTGCCCTAGACCGCATGTCGGCACGCATGGGGATACCGCACAATGACTTCTGTAGGAGTTGCCTCGATGAGGATGAGGGGGAGACTATTGAGCATTTGTTGTGTTCTTTTCCGAGTCTGCAGAAACGTAGGCTCTCCGTTATGGGGAGCCGTTTCTTCTGAGATCTGGGTGAACTTGCGAATGTACCTCTTGTATGTCTCCTGAGGTTTGTTGAAGCAACAGGATGGTCGCGACAGGGGGTGCCATAAGCTCTGGCATAGGTACATCCGTGCTTGCGTGGAGATGGGTGTTTCTTCATCTCCCGCTTGGGTTTTCCATTATTCCTGTCTTTCTTTTATTCGTGTATAATCTCTAGTTCGAGGTCGAATATCTTCTTTCTCTTCCCTTTCTCTCTCTGCGGTACTACAATTGGCCAAATTGGACTCCGAGTGAACTCATCTTTAGTGGGCAACCCATTTAACCTAAACTAACCTACAAACGAAATGACTAGATTAGTATACCGCCATCCTATGGTGGTGGGTATAACAAGAATGTCAAGAGGCCTAACACAACTCACTGACTCTTGAGATTGGTTTATATGACAGTTATATCCAGATCTGAACCGATCAGGACCAAATTAAACAAAGATGTCGAGGGGCCCAACATAACTCACTGTCCCAAATTTCAGCAAAATCGGATAATAAATGCGCCTTTTATGGGTCCAAGGCCTTAAATCGGGAGATTGGTCTATATTGGGGCTATATACAAATGTGGACTGATCTGGGCTAAATTGCACAAGGATGTCGCGGGACCTAACACAACTCACTGTCCCAAAATTCAGCCAAATCGGAAATTGCAAACAAAAAAATCGAATTTTGCCCATGAACATTCCACTAGAAACAGGGGCAAACTTCTCACATATCAATGAGTGCAGTCCGATTCAAGTTTAAGATGAATGATAAGGGGCCTCCTTTTTATAGCCAAGTCTGAATGGCGTGCCGCAGTGCGACACCTTTTTGGAGAGAAGTTGAATATGGCAATTGTTTCAGATGGTCTGGCCAGGATTCGAACCCAGGCGTTCAGCGTTATAGGCGGACATGCTAACCTCTGCGCTACGCTACTGGCCTCCAACATTTTAGGTGCCCAAGACCTCAAATCGAAAAATCGGTCTATATGGCAGCTATATTTATATCAGCACCGATCTGGGCCGTATGGAACAAGGATATCGAGAGGCCTTACACAACTCACTGTCCCAAATTTCAGCGAAATCAGACAATAAATGCGCCTTCGGAATGACGAAATAAATATACCCCCATCTTTCCGTGGTGGGTATGAAAATTGTATGGCAGCCATGTAAAAACTTCTCCCAAAAGAGGTAGTGCACTGGGGCGTGCCGGACTCGGTTATAAAAAGGAGTCTCCTTAAACTTGAATCGGACAGCACTCATTGATATGCAAGAAGTTTGCCCCTGTTCCTTAATGGTATGTTCATGAGCAAATTTGCATTTGCACGATGCTGATATGTTTTCATGGTCCACATATTGTCCATATATTGTGAAAAAAGGGAGGGAGGCCACCGTAGCGCAGAGGTTAGCATGTCCGCCTACGACGCTGAACGCCCGGGTTCGAATCCTGGCGAGACCATCAGAAACAAATTTTCAATGGTGGTTTTCCCCTTCTAATGCTGGCAACATTTGTGAGGTCTATGCCATGAAACTTCTCTCCAAAGAAGTGTCGCACTGCCGGACGCCGTTCGGACTCGGCTATAAAAAAAGGAGGTCCCTTATCATTGAGCTTAAACCTTGTATCGGACTGCACTCATTGATATGTGAGAAGTTTGTTCCTGTTCGTTAGTGGAATGTTCATGGACAAAATTTGCATTTGCATTGTGAAAAAAGGCGCAGCGGAAAGAGCCCTAGTTAAGCTAGTTAGACATAAAGTGAAGATTCGTGGGTAAAATTAAAGTGATTCGTTGTTAAAGCCAGGAAGAGACCAATTTGTTTGACAATTTTTCTTCTTTGCTACTGTGACACATGCTGTCTTCATTTTATATGTGCCGCAGTAACTTGAGATAAACTTAATAATGGAAACTCCCATATATTCGGTTGCCCAAAAAGTAATTGCGGATTTTTCATATAGTCGGCGTTGACAAATTTTTTCACAGCTTGTGACTCTGTAATTGCATTCTTTCTTCTGTCAGTTATCAGCTGTTACTTTTAGCTTGCTTTAGAAAAAAAGTGTAAAAAAAGTATATTTGATTAAAGTTCATTCTAATTTTTATTAAAAATGCATTTAATTTCTTTTAAAAAATCCGCAATTACTTTTTTGGCAACCCAATACATTGCCATTCTTTATAGTGACTTCTTTACAAAGCCAACAATGTTCACTCACTATAGTTGGCCATGCCTTACCATGATTGATAATATTTGTAATTGGTGAAAAATGTTGAAATTTATGCTACATCGGTTCTACTCTGTAATTTGCTATTATTACATTACTTGACTTGTCTACCACAACGTCGATATTGGATGCCATTGAACGTGAAGTCATTATAAGAAGAGAAGAGTAAACCTCTGCAAACGATATTAGTTTCTGCTGCTTTCGTTTCTTTGCTTCTTACATTTCGGACTTCTAGTCGTGCTTTTTGGAGACACATTACAACATGGCGATGCAGCTGCACCATCAACTCCATCAATAACAAAATCCAGATGTTGTCACCAACAGTGAGTGTCAAGAGGACGAATACGTTGAGCAACAATAGCACCATCAAATATAGTACTCCTCAGGAAATGAGCAGAAAAAAAGGAAAGAAATCAAAAGCGAAAAGAAAATGTTGATATCAATCACAGCGATCCTTTGACTGGTTGGGGTGGTATTGCATGGGTACACGGAGAAAAACTCAGCTTCGGGTGATACAGAATCTCATACACACTCCACCTTGGATCACCTTTGTCGAGTTCTTTGCATGGTTTCTCTTTATCAGCGGGTAATCCTTGTGCAAAATTTCAGCCAAATCGGATAAAAATTACTCTTACTATGGGATAAAGACCTTGTGTGGTGTTCATCATTATCAACGAAAGCTTAGCTGAAAGTTATCGGGCGCGTCCACAGATTACGGATGGTGGAAAGCCCTGTTTTTATGCGGAGTAGCCACCGTAGCGCAGAGGTTAGCATGTCCGCCTATGACGCTGAACGCCTTGGTTCGAATCCTGGCGAGACCATCAGAAAAATTGTCAGCGGGGGTTTCCCCTGCTAATGCTGGCAACATTTGCGAGGTACTATGCCATGTAAAACTTCTCTCCAAAGAGGAGTCGCACTGCGGCACGCATTTCGGACTCGGCTATAAAAAGGAGGCCCCTTATCATTGAGCTTAAACTTGAATCGGACTGCACTCATTGATATGTGAGAAGTTTGCCCCTGTTCCTTCCGCAGAGGTTAGCATGTCCGCCTATGACGCTGAACGCCTGGGTTGGAATCCTGGCGAGACCATCAGAAAAAAATTTTCAGCGGTGGTTTCCCTTTCTAAGGTTGGTAACATTTGTGAGGTACTATGCCATGTAAAACTTCTCTTCAAAGAGGTGTCACACTGCGGCACGCCTTTCGGACTCGGCTATAAAAAGAAGGCCCCTTATCATTGAGCTTAAACTTGAATCGGACTGCACTCATTGATATGGCCAAAATGGGCACTCATGGGCAAAATTTGCATTTGTAGCTGGGCGGTCAGTCAGGGATTCTCGTGGGGTGTTTCAGTGAGGAGTCAGGTGGCTCTGGCTCTTTATTAAATACTGATTGCCAATGGTATTCGAGATGACAAGACTAGACTATAGGCGCCATTGGTCAACATCAGTGTCTGCTTCCAGGTTAGGGCCGGTTAGAGGCGAGCGGCGGTTCGTGGAGCAAGCGGCTCGCCACAACGAGGGATACGTGTGCACTCCCACAAAACCCATGTGGTTGGGGTGCTTGGCCAGTAGCCCGCCGCCGGAAAACTTTGAGAACTACTATGATAAACAAAGGATTGGTAAAAACGAACCCCCACCCAACGTTGACGACCCACGCAAACGTAAAAAGAACCATGATTTGCGGATCTGCACCTGGAATGTCCGCACTCCCTATAGAGAAGGTGCAGTATACGCGCTGGCGGATGTATTAGAGAAGTACCAGGCAGATATTATCGCCTTACAGGAAGTGCGATAGACGGGACACGGCGTTACTAAAACACCAAACGGTGACCAACTATAGCTGCCATAACACGAGACATGAATTTGGCTGTGAATTTGAGGTTATTTGGAGACTAAAACGCCTTGTCTCCAGCTTTACTCCGGTGGATGAGAGGCTAACCACAATCCGCATAAAAGCCAAATTCTTCAACATCAGCCTTATTTGTGTCCATACCCCGGCGGAAGACAAGGACGAGCAGACCAAGGACAATTTCTACGAGCGCCTAGAGAGAGAATGCGACCGCTTACCCGACCATGATATTAAAATCGGATTTTAATGAAAAGACTAGATTGGGGGTCTACTGTGATGCACTCAATATCAGTATGTCTCTGAGACTGTCGGACGAGTGTACGGTCTTTCAGGCAGAGCTGTGGCCGTGCCATTGCAATGGCCGCAAGAGAAATTCTGATAAGGGACTTACCGCCCCCGAAACTCAGAATTTATGTGGACAGTATGGCGGCGCTCAAGGTCTTAGGATCGAGGATAGTGAGTTCGAGATGCGTGGCGGATTGTTTGGAGTTCCTGCATAGGCTCCGGGTCCGGGATGTGACGCTGACATGGATTCCTGGGCATTGGGGTATTCCATAGAATGAAAGGGCGGACTAGTGTGCGAGGAGCGGTGTATCTGTGCCGGGAGGCCCAGTTATCGGTCTTGCATACGCGCCATTTTTCGAGCTATTGAACACAGTAGAGGGGATGGCCAGAGCGGCGTCGGTAGCGAGGTGAGACTCGGTGGATGGTTGCCGGACTGCAAAGAAGCTATGGCCAGTCATCGACCGGAGGAGGATGAGAGAGTTGCTGGCGTTCGATAAGAGGTCG
This sequence comes from Stomoxys calcitrans, assembly GCF_963082655.1. Lineage (NCBI taxonomy): Eukaryota > Metazoa > Arthropoda > Insecta > Diptera > Muscidae > Stomoxys > Stomoxys calcitrans. Next base: position 201,455,635 of record NC_081552.1, read on the forward strand.
ATGAGTACCTTGACAGGGGTCATAACCGCATACTGTGCCATAGGTCGCATGGCGGCAAGCATGGTGATACCGCACAATGACTTCTGTAGGAGTTGCCTCGATGAGAATGAAGAGGAGACTATTGAGCACTTGCTGTGTTCATGTCCAGGTCTGCAAGGACGTAGGTTTTCCTTTCTGGGGAGCCGTTTCTTCCGTGATCTGGGTGAATATACAAAGTACGTCTGGTAGGTCTTCTGAGATTTGTTGAAGGACCAGGATGGTTCCAACGGGGAGGTGCCATAAGCTACGGCGTAGTAATATCCGTGCTTGCGTAGGGATGGGCGTTTCTTTAGCCCTCGCTCGGACATGGCCTTTCATTTGAATACAATATATTCTCGGTCGACCTACATGATAGCTTGGTGTTGTTTTTATTGGGAGGAGTGGGTCGGTCCACTCTACCCTATGGCTCATAATGTAATTTAATATTTGGGTCTTTAGACATCAAGGAATACATTTGTATGTCAGATTCGTACTCTACTTTTAAATACCTTTTATTTGATTTCCCAAAGCGGTAAAAGTATACTGTTCAGTGGGGTTTTGGGGGTGGGGGACCCCCCACACTAAGAGTGACATTTTTATGCCAAGTTCATACTTTACTCTTAAATACTTTTCATGTGATACCCATATTGTCCCAGTCGGTGAACATGTCCGTTCGTATGGGTTTTGAGATGGGGCGTTCCCCCATGTTAGTTGACCCAAAAATTGTATTCCGTGTTTTTGGGGTACCATAAGGTGGCACACCATAAGGTCGCTTAAATCGATGCACCCATCCCCGAGATCTGGCGTTTTTGAAAATAAGGGTATGGGAAAGGGTATGCCCTCTTCAAATATGAAAAAATGTAGTACCCTGTTTTCAACAGGGGCTCCAACTCTACTAACTATGAACATTTCTCGAAATTCGGTTCAGCCGTTTTTGAATCTATACGGAACGGACATGCAAACAACATAACAAACAAAGCGCAACAATTTCATGCTTTTCACACGCTCGGTTGTGATAGTAAATGGGCTATATCGGTATGTGTTTTGATATAGCTGCCATATAAACCGATCATGGGTCTTAACTTCTTGAGCTTCTAGAGGGTGCAATTCTTATCTGATTTTGCACGTGGTATTTTGGTATGACTTCCAATAACTGTGCCAAGTATGGATCAAATTTGTTCATAACGTAATATACCTGCCACATATAAACCTATATCCCGATTAGACTTCTTGAGCGTCAAGAGGCCGCAATTCTTATCCCATTGGGGTGAAATTTGGCACATATCGTTTTGGTGTGACTACCAAAAACTGTCTTTAGTATGGTCTTAATCAGTTCTTTTTTTTTTGATATCTGAAGGGGGAGCGGACGCTCCCCCTTACCCTAATTTTCAGAAACGCCCGATCTCGGAGATGGGTGGTGCAATTTAAGCGACATTTTTTGTGCACTCATATAGTATCCTAAAAATAAAAATTTGGTATCCAAATTTCGGATAGGGTACCTAGGGCGTCCGCTCCACCCTAAAATCTACCATACATATTTTTAGACCAATCACGACAATATGGGACTCAAATGAAAGGTATTTAAGATAAGAAAACGTATCTGATATCCAAATGTCGGACTAAGTGTTAGGGGGACTATCCCAACCCCCAAAACACCCCTAAATCGGACATATTTAACGACCATGGCAATATGGAACTCAAATGAAAGGTATTTGCGAGTAGAATACGAATCTGATATTCAAATGTGGGACCACGGTTCTGGGGGTCCACCCCTTCCCCAAAACACCTCCCAAACAGGACTTATTTACTGACCATGGGATTATGGGGCTTAAATAAAAGCTATTTGGGTGTAGAATTTGAATCTGATATCCAAATATGGGATCAAGTATTTGGGGGGCCGCCTCTCCCCAAAAACATCCCCCAAGGGGACAAATTTACAACCATAGCAATATGGGGCTCAAATGAAAGGTCTTGGGGAGTAAAGCACAAATCTGATATGAATATTCGGGAAAAGTTTCTATGGGGCCACTCCATCCCCCCCAACTCCACCCAAATGGGAAGTATATACTGATTATTGCAACATGAGGCTCAAAATAAGAGGGTTTTTAGAGTAGAACATGAATTCGATATATATTTTCAAGGCCAACTCACTGGGGGGCTATGGATATCGGGCTGAAATAAAGTATTTTAAGAATAGAGTACACCTTACATCCAAACTTAAATTCGTAGACCAATAAAAATCATATGGGATCCAGATAAAGGCCTTTATAGCATGGTATTTCACTAAAAGCTCTTTAATTGTCGAAAATAAATATTCTAAGGAACATTTTGTTCCATATAAAGTAAAAGAAGGTGCAGCGGAGCGGGCCCGGGTCAGCTAGCATATACATTGGGTTGCCCAAAAAGTAATTGCGGATTTTTGAAAAGAAAGTAAATACATTTTTAATAAAACTTAGAATGAACTTTAATCAAATATACTTCTTTAACACTTTTTTCTCTAAAGCAAGCTATAAGTAACAGCTGATAACTGACAGAAGAAAGAATGCAATTACAGAGTCACAAGTTGTGAAAAAATTTGTCAACGCCGACTATATGAAAAATCCGACTATTTGAAGAAGTCATTCAAAGAACATGAAAAATGCGATCCATAGTGGAGGGTTTATAAGATTCGGCCAGGCCGAACTTAGCACGCTTTAACTTGTTTTTATAATAATTTTTTTTTTTTAGAGTGTACCCTGATGCTTTTCATCAAAGCTGATTTTTAACTCATGTCACACTGCAGCAGTCTAATGGCGGCAGCAAGTGTGTGTTTTATAAATTGCATTGGAACACCCATTTAATACCGCTGTCTTCCGCAGCGCTATCGGCGGAGAACAAAATCTCTGCAGATTGTTGGTGCTTTTTCTTCAAAATTTCGAAAAAAACAGTGATGTTTTTATTTCCCTTGCCATCAAAGACATTGTTGGCAGTTAGTTTTTGCTCTTCATCTCCGGCACAGAGCGACATTTTCATTTCGTCACAAACAAAGTGCTAGAGTTTCTGGCTATTGCTGCTCTTGCATCAATAAATTTCGCTTCGGTTTTTATGTCTTCCGTTTCCGCTTTTCTCTGTTTGCTGGGTAATGCAGTGCTGGCAGTGTTGGGTGGTGGTTGTTTCCTCTGTGTCCTTGCCTTCACACAATGCATTAATCAAAATCGCTTCTTCTTCTTCTTCGTCTGGAGATGCTGCTGCATTGGGGCTGAGGTGTATGTGGCATACACACACACACAGACATGTTTTGGTTGACAAACAGAAAAAAATGAACTGGCAGTATTGCTGTTTTTCTGGCCAAGTGACATGGCGGTGAGTTATGTGTTTGTTTTCGCTCGCTCGTCAAGCCAACAGTGATAAATTTAACAAAATTGACATTTTCCAAGGGAAATGAAACGAAAAGATCAATATAATTTTTTTTTTTTTGGTTTTGGTGGAAAACGAGTGCCACCATAACGACTTGGCATTAAGAGTAAGCAATTTTCTTACGGTGTCTAAGGGAAATTTGCTGTAAACTGCAATTATCTAAAGCCAGGTAATAAGAAAGCTAAAAGGCCAATTTTCTTAAAGTGCCATAATTTGTTGTCATAACAACTGGGCGAGGAGTCTCATGGAGACATGAAACATGATTTGTGCTAGAAGTAAGAAGGAAAATGGTGTAATATATTTGAAATGGTTTAAATTTGTAAAACCAGAATAGGTGCCATTAGCGTTTTATGACAAGCTTTTCATTAAGGGGAATATGATAACGTTAAAACAGTAAGTCTGAAAAATGCCAATGCAAATTTATCTCAAGGATTTCTGTCACGACTTTAAGTCTTAAAAGTGTGCCTAGAATACAGAACTGTTGATCCTGTCGCCAAAACAAGCTATGAAACCACAATTTCTGAAAAATAAACTTTCCAGATGTCAGATATGGCTTGAAACCACTTTGAAAGTACAGGGCTGTCATAAGCGGTCCAGTAGTCTACAAAGAGATGGTGTTTTTTTTTTGCAGATTTTGGTGAAGTTGAATATCTGGTCGACTTGAGATTATAACATCTCACACAGTACGCCCGTAGGTATTTCGTATGCGCCGGGAAGGTGGGTCGATAAACCTGTATGGTATCGGTCGATATGTGATAACTATGAGCACCATACAGGCTTCAACTTTGAGCTCCTACTTCTGGGGTGTCCATCGTTATCACGGGAAGCTCAGCTGAAAGCTACCAGGCGCCTCCACAGGTTACAGATGATGGAAAGCTCCGTTTTATGCGTAGTATCTGCAAATGCAGCCAGCATTTTTCGAGAGGAGTGTCTCAGTGAGGAGTCAGCCAGTGGCACTGGCTCTTAATCAAATACAGAGTGCCAATGATACTCGAGATGACAAGGCGGGGATTATTGGCGCCTTCAAATAACCAATGGCCAACATCAGCGTCTGTTTCCAGGTTAGGGGCGGTTGGAGGCGAGCATCGGATCTTGGAGCAAGCGGCTCGCCACTACAAGGGATACAAGTGCGATCCCACAAAAACCATGCGGTTGGGGTGCTGAGCCCGCCCCCGGAAAACTATGAGAATCACTATGAGAAACAAAGGAATAGTAAAAACTGACCATGATTTGCGGATCTGCACCTGGAATGTCAGCACTCCCTGTAGAGAAGGTGCAGTATACGCGCTGGCAGAGGTATTAGAGAAGTAAAAGGCAGATATTTCCGCCTTACAGGAAGTGCGATGGACTGGGAATGGCGTCATAACAACACCAAACGGTGATGAATTATTCTATAGCTGAATTTGGCTGTGGATTTGGGGTTAGTCGGAGACTGAATCACCTTGTCTCCTGCTTTACTACGGTGGATGAGAGGCTAACCACAATCCGCATAAACGACAAATTCTTCAACATCAGGCTTATAGGTGCCCATGCCCCGACAGAAGACAAGGATGAGTAGACCAAGGATATTTTCTATGAGAGCGTAGAGAGAAAGAGAGAGAGAGAATATGACCGCTGCCCCGCTCATTATATTAAATACTTCTGGGAGATTTTCATGCGAAGATAGGGAAGGAAGACATTTTTGGTGCAACAGTCGGAAAGCTTAACCTCCAAGAGATAACGTCCAGTATTGGGTTGAGGCTTATAGATTTCGCCGCAGCAAAAAACATGGAAGTGAGAAGCACCAGATTTCAACATAAAAATATTCACAACGCCACATGGCTGTCACCCGATCAAAACACGAGAAACCAATTTGATTACGTTGTGATAGATGGAAGGCATTTATCCAGCGTGTTAGATATCCGACCCATTGACATATAGAATAGGTGTGAGGCAGACTTAAGGTGATGAGATGATGAATCTATTGAGGATGGGAGCTGGTCATACCATCGCTGTATAATCGAGGCGACGACAGGAAACCTGGAAGGAAGGGAATAGGTTTCCGATCGGATACCTGAGATGAACCTTGAAGTCGAATGCGAGGCACTGCTGCCATCGGCACAGTCTTGGATTGACGGACCACCAGTATTGCCATCTGGAAGATCATGTTACACGGATGGATCAAAGCTAGAGGACAGAGTGGGCCTGGAGGTCTACATTGAGAATCCAGGGACGGAGATCTGTCTCAAAGCTAGAGGACAGAGTGGGCCTGGGGGTCTACATTGAGAATCCAGGGACTGAGATCTGTTTTAGACTGGCTGACCATAATACGGTTCTGTAGGCATTCACGCATTCCGTGATCACTCGGATTGAGTGATCACGGAATGCGTGAAGTGGTGCGATGCTAACGCGAGCACGTCGAGTGTGAGCATCTTTACCGACAGTAGAATTGCCATAAGGGCAATAACAACCAGGACGGTAAGGTCACGAACAGTCTTGCAGTGTAAGAAGGAGATTAACGCCTTCTCTGAGGATGGCATAATCCGCATCGTTTGGGTGCCGGGCCATGACGGGGTAAGGGGCAAGGAAAGGGCAGACGATTTGGCGGTGAAGGTCAGAGGACTACCGTCAATAAACTCGCTTAACCCGAAGCCTTTCGGGTCGACGCAGTCCGAGTTAAGGGAGTGGGCGACGAATGCGCATGCAACATTGTTGGACAGCGAAACGGTCGGTAAGACGGCGAAAATTCCAAGGGGAGAGATCCAGATCGTGAGAAGACAAGGCTATTACTGAAAGGAAGCAAGAAGGAGGTCAGTAGAGCTATTGGTAACATAACGGGACACATAGGATTACGAGCTCACTTATGTAAAATCGGTACAGCAAGTGATAGCATATGTAGGGTATGCGGGGAAGATGATGGGACGTTGGAGCATTTCCTTTGTCATTGCCTGGCTTTCGCGTCAAACAGCCACCGGCACTTAGATGAAAACACAATACCAGACATAAATCAAATAAGGGTATTTCTTCAATATGGCACAGATCGGTCCAGATTAGGGTCTAAGGCCCATTAAAGCCACATTTATTATCTGATTTTGCTGAAATTTGAGACAGTGAGTTGTGTAAGGCCCTTCGACATCCTTCTGCAATATGGCACAGATCGGTCTAGATTAGGATATAGCTGTCATACAGAGCGATTTTTTTTTTGGCCCATAAAAGGCGCATTTAATGTCCGATGTCGCCGATATTTCGGACAGTGAGTTATGCATGGCCCTTCGATATCCTTCTTCAATTTGGCTTCGATCGGTTCATATTTGAATATAGCTGCCATATAGACCGATCTCTCGATTTAAGGTTTTGAGCCCATAAAAGGCGCATTTATTGTCCGATTTTGTCAAAATTTGGGACAGTGAGTTGTGTTAGACCCTTCGACTTCTTCAATTTGGCCCAGATCGGTTTAGATTTGAATATAGCTGCCATATAGACCGATCTCTCGATTTAAGGTTTTGAGCCCATAAAAGACGCATTTATAGTCTGATTTCGCCGAAATTTGGGACAGTGAGTTAAGTTAAGTCTCTCGACATATTTCTGTAATTTGGACTAGATCGATCAAGATTTGCATATAGCTGCCATATAGACCGATCTCTCGATTTAAGGTTTTGAGCCCATAAAAGGCGCATTTATTGTCCGATGGCGTTGAAATTTAAGACAGTGAGTTGGATAAGGCCCTTCGACATCCTTTTTCAATTTGGCCCAGATCGGTTCAGATTTGAATATAGCTGCCATATAGACCGATCTCTCGATTTAAGGTTTTGGGCCCATAAAAGGCGCATTTATTGTCCGATGTTGCCGAAATTTGGGACAGTGAGTTGTGTAAGGCTCTTCGACATTTTTCTAAAACTTGGCCCAAAACGGTCCAGATTTGAATATAGCTACTATATAGACCGATCTCTCGATAGTTGCCATATAGACCGATATCTCGATTTAGAGTCTTGGCCCCATTATAGGCGTATTTATAATCCGATTTCACTAAAATTTGACACAGTGACTTATGTTTGGCTTTTCGAGCCCACAACAAGCCGATGATTGGCTTAGGTGTATAGCCATAGTGGCATGGGATGGATTAATATTCGCACCCCCCTTTTCAATATAACCTAACCTAAGGCTAGGTGCTTGAAGTTTTGCATAAACACTTCTTATCTGTGTAGGTCGGTTGAGATTTGACACAATTCTTAGTCGATTTTGAATGTGGCGTTTTGTTAAGTTCTCCAACAACTGTGTTAGATATGGTAAACCTATCTCCCAATTTGACTTTTTGAGCCTTATAGGGGGCAATTCTTATCCGATTTGGCTGAAATTTTGTACGTGTTGCTTTATTTCGACTTCCAACCATTATGTCGGGTAACGTATCACCTTTGATTCTAAATAACTTCAGCTGTAAAGTCATCGACTTCTACTGCTTGTTGTTCTTCAACCATGAAGAATGGTATATTCTAAACTGTCGTAAGTGAGTGATTTTGCGTCTACTTCATCGGCGGGTATGGGTTCTTATAGCCAAATATCGCAGAAGAGCTGTTGCATAAGCGTCGTAGGCGTATCGCCTTCTATCTTCAATAGTTCATCCGGTAATCCAAAGATCATACATTTTCCGAAAGTTGGTCATGATCATAATCAGTCAGGGCAGCGTTCGTATGTTCTCTCTAGACGATCTTTTAATGTATACGACTTAAGTGAGCCTCTGTCTGATGAAGAGGCATGAGTACATGAAAATCTGATGTAATTTTTTTTTTCATTTTTGATTTCTCATCACAAATTTGCATACATCAGTCACCACAGTAAATTCAATATTTTTCGAAGGCAACTGCTTCGCTTGGACATTGATGTGATGCATCAAAATGACACAAAACATTTTCTATGTTTGAGCATTACATTGGCGGTTCGTGTCGATGATTTATTACATTTTACCCCATCAGTTGACCCCAACAAAAATGGCACACAAAGGAAAGTTTTGTTTTTTTTCTCCAAAAATAGCAAATAGCAACGCGTTTATGTGGTGTTAGTCTGTTGGTATGTGCGCATATATAATAATAAAAAACAGCAACTGGAGAAAAAACATGGAAGCCAATGCATACCGCCACGGGTGTCCGCACATGGCCAATTAAATGCAAACCCCAAAGATCTCAGTCCCCAAGCCAGACAATACGGAAACTGAGCCGACCGATTGTCGAATGGATTGTCTATCGAAATGCATTTCAATCGCCCTCCCACCTTTTGTTCGTTCCCTTATTCTCTCATTCATTCAATCATTCATTTTTTTATTGCACAACAAAAACAGAAATAGCAACCAACAAATAAACAGACCAGTGACCGACAAAGCAACATTGCAAATAAAATTGAAATTGAATGTTGTTGTTGTTGTTGTTGTAGGGAGGCAAACAAATTTTGTTGTGGTCTTATTGGTGTAGTTGTAGCCCATGTTGCTGTGACAACAGCAACAGAAGCCCATTTATCATCATCGCTGTTGATGTTGCAGTTGTCATGGCTAGGTGAATGCAACCGAAAAGAGTTGCCATAACAAAAAAAAAAAACAACAAGTAAAAAGGCGTTAAGTTCGGCCGGGCCGAACTTTGGATACCTACCACCTCGGGTATATATGTAAACAACTTTTCATCGAAATCCGGTGAAAATTGCATACCTTATGTCCCATAGCAGCTATATCGAAATATGATCCGATTTGGACCAAATACTAATCACAGTTCAATTATGTATAACAATCGTTTTCTTTTTAGATATAGCTAATATCTGAAAATAAACCGATCTGAACCATATACAACATGGATGTCGAAAACCCTAACATAACTCAATGTGTCAAATTTCAGTTAAATCGGATTAGAAATGCGCCTTTTTTGGAGCCAAGACTTTAAATCGAGATATCGGTCTATATGGCAGCTATATCCAAATCTGGACCGATCTGAGTGAAATTAAAGAAGAATGTCGTAGGGCCTAACACAACTCACTGTCCCAAATTGCGGCGACATCGGGACAGTGAGTTGTGTTAGGCCCGAGAGATCGGTCTATATGACAGCAATATCCAAATCTGGACCGATCTGTGCCATAATGCAAAAGTATGTCAAGGGGCTTAACTCATGCGCCTTTTTTGGAGCCAAGACTTTAAATCGAGATATCGGTCTATATGGCAGCTATATCCAAATCTGGACCGATCTGAGTGAAATTAAAGATGAATGTCGAAGGGCCTAACACAACTCACTGTCCCAAATTTCGGCGACATCGGACAATAAATGCGCCTTCTATGGGCCTAAGACCCTAAATCGCAGGATCGCTCTATATGGCAGCTATATCCAAACCTGGACCGATCTAAGTCAAATTCAAGAGGGACGTCAAAGGGCCTAGCGCAACTCACTATCCCAAGTTTCGGCGATAGCGGACAATAAATGCGACTTTTATGGACCCAAGACCTCAAACCGAGAGATTGGTCTTAATGACAGCTATATCCTATATGTCGAAGGCCCTAGCACAACACTTTGTCTCAAATTTCGGCGAAATAGGAAAATTAATGGGACTTTTATGGACCCAAATTGAAAAAGTATGTCAAAGTGCCTAACATAACTCACTGTCCCAAATTTCGGCAACATTGTACAATAAATGCGCCTTTTATGGGCTAAAGACCTTAAACCGACAGATCGGTCTATATGGCAGCTATATCCAAATCTGGACCGATCTGGGCCAAATTGAAGGATGTTGTCGAAGGGCCTCACACAACTCACTGTCCCAAATTTGAGCAAAATCGGATAATAAATGTGGCTTTTATGGGCCTAGGAACGTAAATAGGAGGATCGGTCTATATGGGAGCTATATTAAGATATAGTCCGATATAGCCCATCTTCGAACTTAACCTGCGTGATTTCAATAGACAGATGGACGGACGGACATGGCTAGATCGTAGCGTGATTTCAACAGACAGATGGACGGGCGGACATGGCTAGATCGTCGTAGATTTTTACGACGATCAAGAATATATATACTTTATAGGGTCGGCAATGGATATTTCGATGTATTGCAAAAATGAATATTCCCCCATCCTTCGGTGCTGGGTATGAAAATGTGCCAATTCCTTTAACTCATAAAACGCCACATAACCTATGAACAAAATGAGGTATTGTTCATAGAAATCGGTTTACATACGTCGTTGTTATTAGCAATTAATTAAAGGGCCCTCATTTGGAATCGTATTTGGAAAAAACGATGTCGTATTTTTTTATGATTCTCAGATTTTAAGAAAATTAGTGAGAAACCAAAAGTTATGTCAATTTTATGATTGATAAACTCTCATTAATTTATGCTGAACTTCCCTTAGGGGTTGTTTGTTTTAGCTACTCTGTTTACATTCAATTCAAGAAGGAAAGGGAAAAAGCATTTTTTATTGATGAGTGTTTTTTCCATGGCTACCTGTTGAGGATGATTTTGTTACTAAAAGTACATTACATTCAATTCAAGGAGGAAAAGGTATTTTATTTTATTGATGTGTATTTTTCCCATGGCTACCTGTTGAGGATGATTGCGTTAATGAAACTTCATTTATGAGGGATCTGTAATTTGCAAGTTTTAAAAAAAATTGCAGCGTATACGTGCTTACTTAAGAATATAGCCACCGTAGAACATTGAAAACTGCGTAGTGTAAATAGGTGTGTAATGATCGGTTTGTGTCATTCAACAAGTTCAGGGAAACCTGAATAACGACAAGGCATTCATTCAAGTTATTGAATACATTACAACATTTCATTCATGAAGAGAGCTTTTAATACGGAGAAGTATAAGGAAACCTTGACAATATGGGTTTCAAGCTCTATCAAGAAGGTGCAACGTGGCATATGTTGATGGAACATTAAGTGAACGAAGTCGCATGGCCCTGGAAAACCACGTCATTGGACGCTTAAAATTTCTTAAGTCCACTTCCAAAGAACCCAGAGAGAGAGGAGCGATCTAATTGCTATAGAGCTTAAGTCCCAATGGAGCAAAACATTGAACTTCCCGCATATATCTGTCAACGAGCGCTGCAGAAATAACAAAATTTTGATTTGTTGAAGAAATTCTTTGACATAACCATGGTAAAAAGCGAATGGATGTGCAAAGAAGATGAGAACTTCTACAAACTACTAGTTGAGAGCCAAGGTCACGTTGGCTATTCCAGCGGCAAAGCTGCAGGTGCCAATACCATTCAACCATCCAAGGGAAAGAGGGAAATGAAAGCGGCTGTTTTCACACTTACCAACCCAGCGATACTTGATTGTTCCGAATGTCGGACGTACTCATTCGACAACAGTACGAGTATAGATAGTCCTTGGGAGGATTACAATACAACATCAAGGAGAAACACAAAGCATAAGCCAACATGCATGCATCCCACAGTGCAGCTTTTCGCTGAGGGCATAGCAATCTCAACCCCATGTCAGTCAGGAATCCGCAGGGCTATATACAAGGAAGCTGCTCCTCAGGAAAGAATCCAAAGAAATTATGTTGACTGCATTTAAATGAAAAGATGGGAAATCTCAAACGGTCAAAGCATGAATAATGCAGTTAATGTTCGAAGAGAAAGGTCACCCCACACTCAAATTCATCAGTTGCCCGCAATATGTGCTCGATCGCATTCTTCCCGTTGTCATGGACGATGAGCTCTATGGATTGAAGAGATCACCAAACATCGAGTACTTCTTTGTGCAGCACCTGTTGCTCATCAATTATGATGAATTGAAAGCAGCCTTCAGTAAGGCGAAACTTATATTTAGGAAACAGGCGGCTGGAGAGACGACATGAAGTTGCTTTTTAACCTAACTCGTGTCTTCCGTCACTTCACTGGGAAGAATGAATTCCTTGTAAATTTTAACCAGATCCCAAACATCTACAATGCAAGCTGGAAATCGAGTGCTATTCTGGCTATTCTATTGGGTTGCCCAAAAAGTAATTGCGGAAAAACTGTGAACAAATTTGTCAACGCTGACTATATGAAAAATCCGCAATTACTTTTTGGGCTACCCAATAGCTTTTCTTTATTGTGATGCTTGAAACCCGGAACAGGCAGCATAAACTCTGTTCATTGATTTCATACTCATGGGTTGATCTTTGGTTCAGAAGTCAAATGTGTCGCGCTGAAGATTTTGAAGAACTATCTGTAGCCCTTAATTGGAAGATCGGTTTATATGGCGGCTATGTGCAAACATAGTCCAATCTCGATCATTTCTGATTAAAACTACTGGAGGACAATTTTAACTAACTGTACACCGAAATCGGATATTAAATTATAGGCCTAAAACCCTTAATCGGCACAGATCGGTCAATATGACAGCTATATCAAATATGTCAACTTATATCCTCCTTGCTATGATGGTGGTTGGAAAAAGAGTTTGAAGAAAATCAATGTTGAAGTTGTTACAAGGAAATGTTTTTTTAGTTTTCAGCAATGGTAACACAGTATCCAAACTAGCCTCCCAATCACAACTGTTCCTGACTACTATATCGCCTTTTTTGCCCTTCTCATTCGTTTATTGTTTTTATAATCGCCTGTATTTAGCATGGTGCAAGTTTTTAAGCGGTAGATAAATAAAATACCGCCCTATTTTGTATTTTTATCATTGCAGCCTGGCACTGCTTCTAATCCCCAACCCAACTGAAACGAAAGTACCGCAGATTAACCCCAATAACAAGGGTCAAACACTGTTCAGCGATTTTAATTAAAGCTTAACGGGTTGGCACGAACCATCGGACAATGACAGTCAAGGCACAGTGTTTAGGAAAAATAAATAAAGTGTCATACTTACTGCCATTTAGAGCGCACAACAAGCCGACAACTAGCGGCATATCTTGATCCCGGCAGTAAGCTTAAAATGGACTCCAAAGACCCAACAGCTGCGGTGGTGCTATCAGGTCGTAGCATGTTGTCTGCTACTGAGACCTCGACTGGTGGAGTGGCTGCTCCAGGTCCCACTAGCCGACAAACGTCTAGTCAGCAGGGGCTTTTGACGAAGACACCCAGTTCGATTCTAAAGGACAAGGCTGAACCTATTCTATATTCGCATGCCTATAATTTGCCTAGGCCTTCGGCCTTACCCGGCAAACTATCGCGCTCTTTAAGAGGTAGGAATAATAGAAGGTGCATTGCTCTCAGGTTTATTGAAAGGCTTGTTGCTATCGATCCTAAAAATCTCACCATAAAAGTAAGAGGCTCCCTTAATTGGGCTCGTGAATTTGCTGCACAAGCTACTCCAAAGACTGCAAGTCTAGATTCGGAAACTGCACCGCAATCAGCCAAAAGGTGCGGTCACACGGAGAGCACCCCATACCTAAAAGAACTAAGGCGAACAATAGTAATATGGCAAGAACCATTGCTAATCTCGCTAGGGACAGTTTGGTGAGCGCAGTTGTCGACAAGGGTGAAGAACATCGCTGCATACCTAGGAATAATTGGAATGGGATGGTCAATGGACTGTCATCAGTATACTCCGATGTCTTTGCGGAATTTCCTAGCTCTCCTCCAGTTTTTGACGATGCAGGCTGGTATCGAGGCCTATACAGACTAATAGCCCTCGGGGGTCAACGCTGAATTGAAATGTATCGTTGCGCCCTGAAAAATATTGGTGAGATCTGGCCAGGTGCAGCACTAGATTAAGTTACGAAAAAAGATATTCCTTCTCGACCAATGCCGCACGCTTGGATACCAAGGATTCCCTCAGATCGTGAATCCATACTTGGAAGACAAAGGGAATGTAATCCCAATCTTTCAACCAAAAACAAACAAATTTTACCCATGAACATTCCACTAATGAACAGGGGCAAACTTCTCACATATCAATGAGTGCAGTCCGATTCAAGTTTAACCTCCTTCTCCTTTTTATAGCCGAGTTCGAACGGCGTGCCGCAGTGCGATACCTCTTTGAAGAGAAGTTTTACATGGCATAGTATCTCATAAATGTTGCCAGCATGAGGAGGGGAAAACCACCGCTGAAAATTTGTTCTGATGTTTTCGCCAGGATTCGAACCCAGGCGTTCAGCGTCATAGGCGGACTTGCTAACCTCGGCGCTACGGTGGCCTCCCAATCTTTCAACCACCGAATGGAAGATTGGTAGATTGAATGAGGCTGATGGTGACCGGAGACATGCAGTATTCGTACTAAACTCCGGCTGTCTCACAGCAGTTGTCAGCGCTACAATGCCATATGGTGTTGTAGACTGCTGGACGGCGCTTTAAAAGTCCACCTACTGTTTAATACTCAGCCGGATCCAAAAGATGGACCGTTTGCATCACAGCCGCACTGAGGACTACGCCATCTGATACACTGCATTTAATGCTACATCTAATGCCTCTGAACATTATGGCTAGGCAAATTGCTGTGACCACTGCTGTGAAGCTAAAGGAGCTTTCGATCTGATCATGTGACGGCTACGAGAGCTGTGATACCTTAATGCCCGAAGTTGCAGTCAGTGTGGATCACACATTGCCTGAGCAGCTATTTAATAAGAAGTACTGTACCACTATACCTGATAGAACTGTTTGGAACTACGATATCCCTGATAATAGAAGTTACATAGACTTCTATACAGATGGTTTCAAACTAATCGACCAGGCCGGCAATTTGGTGTACTCGCTAGAACTGGAACTGGTCATATCGGGAAAGTTACTCAAACATTGTAGCGTATATCAAGCGAAGATCCTTGCAATTAAAGAAGTGGTGAAATGGCTCAAATATAATGTCATAGTGACGATTGGCATAAATATCTTCTCATATAGCTAGGCAGCCATTTAGTCAGTGGTGAAGGTATTCTGAATTCAAAAACCACCCACGACTGTCACAGATCTTTTAAGGAAATGGCTGCACAGTTCAAAATACACCTGTTCTGGGTGTTGGACCACAGAGATATACTAGGGAATTGTAGAGCAGACGAACTTGCGGGGCTAGTGATTACCTTACACATTTCAGAGGAACTGGAATCTGTGGTTATGTCCCTAGGGACATATAAGCTTAATCTTCAGGATGAGGCCCCAAGGGTAACAAATGACAAATGGTCACAAAGTAGTCAAATCTAGACCTTGGGAGGTTGTGCCAATACTGGTCAATGGCTTTCTATTTAAAGAATTATAGGATGTTTGTTATGACAGTCCCTACGTTCGTCCCTACGTTCGTCCCTACGTCCGTCCCTACGTCCGTCCCTACGTCCGTCCCTACGTCCGTCCCTACGTCCGTCCCTACGTCCGTCCCTACGTCCGTCCCTACGTCCGTCCCTACGTCCGTCCCTACGTCCGTCCCTACGTCCGTCCCTACGTCCGTCCCTACGTCCGTCCCTACGTCCGTCCCTACGTCCGTCCCTACGTCCGTCCCTACGTCCGTCCCTACGTCCGTCCCTACGTCCGTCCCTACGTCCGTCCCTACGTCCGTCCCTACGTCCGTCCCTACGTCCGTCCCTACGTCCGTCCCTACGTCCGTCCCTACGTCCGTCCCTACGTCCGTCCCTACGTCCGTCCCTCCGTCCGTCCCTCCGTCTGTCCCTCCGTCCGTCCCTCCGTCCGTGGGAGCTATATCAGGTTCTTGATTGATGTGAACCGTACTTTGTACAGTTGTTGCAAGCCATAGCAGAATTTCAGCCAAATCGGCCAAAATTGCGGCTTCCAGGGGCTCAAAAAGTCAAATTGGGAGATCAGTTTATATGGGAGCTATATCCGGTTATAGACCGATTTGCACCGTACTTGCCACAGTTGTTTGACGTGAAAACAAAATACTATGTGCACAATTTCAGCTAAATCAGACAAAAATTGCGGCTTCCAGGGGCTCAAGAAGTCAAATCGGGAAATCGGTTTATATGGGAGCTACATCAGGTTCTAGACCGATTTGGACCGCACTTGACACCGTTATTGGAAGTCATAACAGAACACCGCATGCAAAATTGCAACCAATTCATACTAAAATTGCGGCTACCCGGTGCTCAAGTCAAATTGGGAAATCGGTTTAGATGTGAGCTATATCCAAATCTGAACCGATATGGCCCATTTGCAGTCCCCAATTACCTACAAATTTAGTATCTGTGCAAAATTTCAACATTCCACCATGAACATTCCACTAATGAACAGGGGCAAACTTCTCACATATCAATGAGTGCAGTCCGATTCAAGTTTAACCTCCTTCTCCTTTTTATAGCCGAGTTCGAACGGCGTGCCGCAGTGCGATACCTCTTTGAAGAGAAGTTTTACATGGCATAGTATCTCATAAATGTTGCCAGCATGAGGAGGGGAAACCACCGCTGAAAATTTGTTCTGATGTTTTCGCCAGGATTCGAACCCAGGCGTTCAGCGTCATAGGCGGACTTGCTAACCTCGGCGCTACGGTGGCCTCCCAATCTTTCAACCACCGAATGGAAGATTGGTAGATTGAATGAGGCTGATGGTGACCGGAGACATGCAGTATTCGTACTAAACTCCGGCTGTCTCACAGCAGTTGTCAGCGCTACAATGCCATATGGTGTTGTAGACTGCTGGACGGCGCTTTAAAAGTCCACCTACTGTTTAATACTCAGCCGGATCCAAAAGATGGACCGTTTGCATCACAGCCGCACTGAGGACTACGCCATCTGATACACTGCATTTAATGCTACATCTAATGCCTCTGAACATTATGGCTAGGCAAATTGCTGTGACCACTGCTGTGAAGCTAAAGGAGCTTTCGATCTGATCATGTGACGGCTACGAGAGCTGTGATACCTTAATGCCCGAAGTTGCAGTCAGTGTGGATCACACATTGCCTGAGCAGCTATTTAATAAGAAGTACTGTACCACTATACCTGATAGAACTGTTTGGAACTACGATATCCCTGATAATAGAAGTTACATAGACTTCTATACAGATGGTTTCAAACTAATCGACCAGGCCGGCAATTTGGTGTACTCGCTAGAACTGGAACTGGTCATATCGGGAAAGTTACTCAAACATTGTAGCGTATATCAAGCGAAGATCCTTGCAATT
Source organism: Stomoxys calcitrans (assembly GCF_963082655.1). NCBI lineage: Eukaryota > Metazoa > Arthropoda > Insecta > Diptera > Muscidae > Stomoxys > Stomoxys calcitrans. Next base: position 201,473,049 of record NC_081552.1, read on the forward strand.
AAAGAAGTGGTGAAATGGCTCAAATATAATGTCATAGTGACGATTGGCATAAATATCTTCTCATATAGCTAGGCAGCCATTTAGTCAGTGGTGAAGGTATTCTGAATTCAAAAACCACCCACGACTGTCACAGATCTTTTAAGGAAATGGCTGCACAGTTCAAAATACACCTGTTCTGGGTGTTGGACCACAGAGATATACTAGGGAATTGTAGAGCAGACGAACTTGCGGGGCTAGTGATTACCTTACACATTTCAGAGGAACTGGAATCTGTGGTTATGTCCCTAGGGACATATAAGCTTAATCTTCAGGATGAGGCCCCAAGGGTAACAAATGACAAATGGTCACAAAGTAGTCAAATCTAGACCTTGGGAGGTTGTGCCAATACTGGTCAATGGCTTTCTATTTAAAGAATTATAGGATGTTTGTTATGACAGTCCCTACGTTCGTCCCTACGTCCGTCCCTACGTCCGTCCCTACGTCCGTCCCTACGTCCGTCCCTACGTCCGTCCCTACGTCCGTCCCTACGTCCGTCCCTACGTCCGTCCCTACGTCCGTCCCTACGTCCGTCCCTACGTCCGTCCCTACGTCCGTCCCTACGTCCGTCCCTACGTCCGTCCCTACGTCCGTCCCACGTCCGTCCCTACGTCAGTCCCTACGTCCGTCCCTACGTCCGTCCCTACGTCCGTCCCTACGTCCGTCCCTACGTCCGTCCCTACGTCCGTCCCTACGTCCGTCCCTACGTCCGTCCCTACGTCCGTCCCTACGTCCGTCCCTACGTCCGTCCCTCCGTCCGTCCCTCCGTCTGTCCCTCCGTCCGTCCCTCCGTCCGTGGGAGCTATATCAGGTTCTTGATTGATGTGAACCGTACTTTGTACAGTTGTTGCAAGCCATAGCAGAATTTCAGCCAAATCGGCCAAAATTGCGGCTTCCAGGGGCTCAAAAAGTCAAATTGGGAGATCAGTTTATATGGGAGCTATATCCGGTTATAGACCGATTTGCACCGTACTTGCCACAGTTGTTTGACGTGAAAACAAAATACTATGTGCACAATTTCAGCTAAATCAGACAAAAATTGCGGCTTCCAGGGGCTCAAGAAGTCAAATCGGGAAATCGGTTTATATGGGAGCTACATCAGGTTCTAGACCGATTTGGACCGCACTTGACACCGTTATTGGAAGTCATAACAGAACACCGCATGCAAAATTGCAACCAATTCATACTAAAATTGCGGCTACCCGGTGCTCAAGTCAAATTGGGAAATCGGTTTAGATGTGAGCTATATCCAAATCTGAACCGATATGGCCCATTTGCAGTCCCCAATTACCTACAAATTTAGTATCTGTGCAAAATTTCAAGAGGCTAGCTCTACGCGTTCGACTAATATCGTGATTTCGACAGATGGACATAGCTGGATCGACTCAGAATGTCGAGACGATCCACAATATATATTCTTTATGGGGTCCCAGATGAATATTTCGAGGTGTTACAAACGGAGTGAAAAGATTAGACAATCCCGTAAAAACGCGGATTTGTTGCCTGATTTCGCTGAAACTGTGACCTGTCCCAGATGAATATTTCGAGGTGCTACAAACGGATTGACAAGATAAGACAATCCCGTAAAAAGCGGATTTGTTGCCCGATTTCTCTGAAACTGTGACCTGTAAAAGAGTTCCCAGGCCCTGAAATCAATATGATCCAGACCAGCCCTCATTTGGATATTACTATGTATGTGGTAGTGGAGTTGTTATACCACGTTTTTACTTTAGGCGCCCTGAGCCGAGCGTCCGGTAATGTAATCAAATAACCTATGCAGTAGTCTTAGTTTCGATTCGCACCTGAGGTTTTGGTCTCTCGCAATGGACTGAAACTTTTCTTAGTGCTTCTTTAACGTATAGCCACTTTTAACCAACTATGCTCGCACTTTCATTGCGAATCGAAACACTGTGTGAAGTGATGATTGTGTGGTCCCTAGCAACATCTACAGTCCAGACTGGAGAGCCGGTTGCCAATATTTAAATTGATTTTGATTCATGCTGACATCAAAATCTATTTCGCCACTGCACGTCTGGTGTTTTAATAAATTTAATTAGTTTACATTAAGCCACGGAAGCATGCAACAAATTTCATAGGTAGAGAAATCGTAATGACTTCTGGTATGTAAGGGCATTTTGCAATAGTGATAATGGTATGTTGTGCAACTAAGTAAGGGGATAACAGAATGCAATTTAAAATAAAATTTAAGTATACCCCAAGAGACGAGATTGGGCACCAAATGAAAAAAAAAAAAAACAAGTAAAAGCGTGCTAAGTTCAGCCGGGCCGAATCTTACATACCCTCCACCATGGATCGCATTTGTCAAGTTCTTTCCCGGTATCTCTTTTTAGACAAAAAAAGGATAAAAGGAAAGAATTGTGCTAATTGACGTGAATGTTGTAGACCACAGTAGAAGTCTATGTGTGAAATTTCATCCAAATCGAATAAGAATTTTGTCTTTTAGGGGCTCAAGAAGTAAAATAGGGAGATCGGTTTATATGGGAGCTGTATCTGGCTAAAGACCGATTCAGACCGTATTTGAAACGTACATTGGAGGTCATGGAAGAAACCGTTGTACAAAATTTCAGCCAAAACGGATAATAATTACGTCCTCTTGAGGCACAAGAAGTCAAGATCCCTCATCGGTTTATATGGCAGCTATATCAGGTTATGAACCGATCTTAAACATATTTGGCACAGATATTGGAAGTCGTAATAAAACACCTCGATCCGCCGATTTAAGGTCTTAGGCCCATAAAAGCCACATTTATTAACCGATTTTGATGAAATTTGGGACAGTGAGTTGTGTTAGTCCCTTCGACATCCTTCGTCAATTTGGCTCAGATCGGTCTACATTTGGATATAGCTGCCATATAGACCGATCCTCCGATTTAGGGTCTAAGGCCCGTAAAAACCACATTTATTATCCGATTTCGCTGAAATTTAAGACAGTGAGTTGTGTTAGGCCCTTCGACTTCGTTCGTTAATTTGGCCCAGATCGGTTCAGATTTGGATATAGCTGCCATATAGACCGATTAGGGTCTTAGGCCCACAAAAACCACATTTATTATCCGATTTTGCTGAAATTTGGGACAGTGATTCCGATCGGTCCAGATTTGAATATAGTTGCCATAAAGACCGATCCTTCGATTTTTGGTGATAGGCCCATAACAGCCGATTTAGGGTCTTAGGCCAACAAAAGACACATTTATTATCCGATTTTGATGAAATTCGGGACAGTGAATTGTGTAAGACCAATCGACATCCTTCGTCAATTTGGCTCCGATCGGTCCAGATTTGGATATAGCTGCCATATAGACCGATTCTCCGATTTAGGGTGTTAGGCCCATAAAAACCACATTTATTATCCGATTTTGCTGAAATTTGGGACAGTGAATTGTGTTAGTCCCTTCGACATCTTTCTTCAATTTTGTCCAGATCGGTTCAGATTTGGATATAGTTGCCATATAGACCGATTTCTTGATTCATGGTTTTGGGCCCATATAATGCTCATTTATTGTCCGATGTCGCCGAAATTTGGGATAGTAAGTTAAGTTAATCCCCTTGACATACATCTGCAATATCGCACAGATCGGTCCAGATTTGAATATAGCTGCCATATAGACCGATGTCTAGGTTTTGGGTTTTGGGGCCATAAAAGACGCATTTATTGTCCGATATCGCTTAAATTTGAGACAGTGAGTTTGGTTAGGCTCTTCGACGTCCTTCTTCAATTTTGTCCAGATCGGTCCAGATTTGAATATAGCTGTCATATAGACCGATCTTTCGATTTAAGGTTTTGCGCCCATAAAAGAGGCATTTATTGTTCGATTTCGCCGAAATTTGGGACAGTGCTTTGAGTTATGCTCTTCGACATTTTTATGCAACTTGGCCCAAATCGGTCCAGATTTGGATATAGCTGCCATGTAGACCGATATCTCGATTTGAAGTCTTGGCCCTATAAAAGGCGCATTTAAAGGGTGATTTTTTTGAGGTTAGGATTTTCATGCATTAGTATTTGACAGATCACGTGGGATTTCAGACATGGTGTCAAAGAGAAAGATGCTCAGTATGCTTTGACATTTCATCATGAATAGACTTACTAACGAGCAACGCTTGCAAATCATTGAATTTTATTACCAAAATCAGTGTTCGGTTCGAAATGTGTTCAAATTTTGACAAATTTTGTTCAGCGATGAGGCTCATTTCTGGTTGAATGGCTACGTAAATAAGCAAAATTGCCGCATTTGGAGTGAAGAGCAACCAGAAGCCGTTCAAGAACTGCCCATGCATCCCGAAAAATGCACTGTTTGGTGTGGTTTGTACGCTGGTGGAATCATTGGACCGTATTTTTTCAAAGATGCTGTTGGACGCAACGTTACGGTGAATGAACACATTTCGAACCGAACACTGATTTTGGTAATAAAATTCAATGATTTGCAAGCGTTGCTCGTTAGTAAGTCTGTTCATGATGAAATGTCAAAGCATACTGAGCATCTTTCTCTTTGACACCATGTCTGAAATCCCACGTGATCTGTCAAATACTAATGCATGAAAATCCTAACCTCAAAAAAATTACCCTATATAACCCGATTTCACTGAAATTTGACACAGTGACCTATGTTAGGCTTTTGGACATCCGTGTCGTATATGGTTTAGAAAGTTGGTTTACATATATACCCGAGGTGGTGGGTATCCAAAGTTCTGCCCGGCCGAACTTAACGCCTTTTTACTTGGTCTTGTTTCCCTTATGTGAGTGAAGATAAATTCCGAATTTAACTAGTGGAGACACAAACCACTGACTTAACAGTCCTCTGTTACTGCCATTAGCAGACCACTGTTAAGGAACTTTGTAGGCAATTAATTAATTTTAAAAAAAGTATTTGTTCATAAAAATTAAATTTCAAACACACAAAGACCAAAAAAAGATTTAGAAAATAATAAGGTGATCCAACACTAAAATTTAGTTTCCTGAATAACCGCAAGGTGTACTAACAAGATAAAGAAGATTGTAAAATTCATTGATCCACTGTGCACAAATGGAAAATAGTAAGGCGATGAGACCGGCATCAAACGATAGCTAGGGAAGCCTAGATTCCTATACATATGCAAACATTTTCCAAATAATCGTCTAACTATCGAATTTTAGGCAAAAACTTGAAAAAATTACCCAAAAAACTGAAAAAGTAAATTTTGCGTGAACCACTGTGCGAAAACGGAAAATAGTAAGGCGATGAGACCGGCATCAAACGACAGCTAGCAAAGCCTAGTTTCTCATACATATGCTCACATTTTCCAAATAATCGTCTAAATATCGAATTTTAGGCAAACACTTGAAAAAATTACCCAAAAAACTGAAAAAGTAAATTTTGGGTGAACCACTGTGTAAAAACGGAAAATAGTAAGGCGATGAGACCGGCATCAAACGACAGCTAGGGAAGCCTAGTTTCTCATACATATGCTCACATTTTCCAAATAATCGTCCAACTATCGAATTTTAGGCAAAAACTTGAAAAAATTACCCAAAAAACTGAAAAAGTAAATTTTGGGTGAACCACTGTGTGAAAACGGAAAATAGTAAGGCGATGAGACCGGCATCAAACGATAGCTAGGGAAGCCTAGTTTCCTATACATATGCCCACATTTTCCAAATAATCGTTCAACTATCGAATTTTAGGCAAAAACTTGAAAAAATTACCCAAAAATTAAAAAAAGAAATTTTGGGTGAACCACTGTGTGAAAACGGAAAATAGTAAGGCGATGAGACCGGCATCAAACGACAGCTAGGGAAGCCTAGTTTCTCATACATATGCTCACATTTTCCAAATAATCGTCCAACTATCGAATTTTAGGCAAAAACTTGAAAAAATTACCCAAAAAACTGAAAAAGTAAATTTTGGGTGAACCACTGTGCGAAAACGGAAAATAGTAAGGCGATGAGACCGGCATAAAACGACAGCTAGCAAAGCCTAGTTTCTCATACATATGCTCACATTTTCCAAATAATCGTCTAAATATCGAATTTTAGCCAAAAACTTGAAAAAATTACCCAAAAAACTGAAAAAGTAAATTTTTCCAAATAATCGTCCAACTATCGAATTTTAGGCAAAAACTTGAAAAAATTACCCAAAAAACTGAAAAAGTAAATTTTGGGTGAACCACTGTGCACAAATGGAAAATAGTAAGGCGATGAGACCGGCATCAAACGACAGCTAGGGAAGCCTAGTTTCCTATAGATATGCAAACATTTTCCAAATAATCGTCCAACTATCGAATTTTAGGCAAAAACTTGAAAAAATTACCCAAAAAACTGAAAAAGTAAATTTCATCGCCTTACTATTTTCCGTTTTTACACAGTGGTTCACCCAAAATTTACTTTTTCAGTTTTTTGGGTAATTTTTTCAAGTTTTTGCCTAAAATTCGATAGTTGGACGATTATTTGGAAAATGTTTGCATATCTATAGGAAACTAGGCTTCCCTAGCTGTCGTTTGATGCCGGTCTCATCGCCTTACTATTTTCCGTTTTTACACAGTGGTTCACCCAAAATTTACTTTTTCAGTTTTTTGGGTAATTTTTTCAAGTGTTTGCCTAAAATTCGATATTTAGACGATTATTTGGAAAATGTGAGCATATGTATGAGAAACTAGGCTTTGCTAGCTGTCGTTTGATGCCGGTCTCATCGCCTTACTATTTTCCGTTTTCGCACAGTGGTTCACGCAAAATTTACTTTTTCAGTTTTTTGGGTAATTTTTTCAAGTTTTTGGCTAAAATTCGATAGTTAGACGATTATTTGGAAAATGTTTGCATATGTATAGGAAACTAGGCTTCGCAAGCTGTCGTTTGATGCCGGTCTCATCGCCTTACTATTTTCCATTTGTGCACAGTGGTTCACCCAAAATTTACTTTTTCAGTTTTTTGGGTAATTTTTTCAAGTGTTTGCCTAAAATTCGATATTTAGACGATTATTTGGAAAATGTGAGCATATGTATGAGAAACTAGGCTTCCCTAGCTGTCGTTTGATGCCGGTCTCATCGTCTTACTATTTTCCGTTTTCGCACAGTGGTTCACCCAAAATTTACTTTTTCAGTTTTTTGGGTAATTTTTTCAAGTTTTTGCCTAAAATTCGATAGTTGAACGATTATTTGGAAAATGTGGGCATATGTATGAGAAACTAGGCTTCCCTAGCTGTCGTTTGATGCCGGTCTCATCGCCTTACTATTTTCCGTTTTTACACAGTGGTTCACCCAAAATTTACATTTTCAGTTTTTTGGGTAATTTTTTTAAGTTTTTGCCTAAAATTCGATAGTTGGACGATTATTTGGAAAAATTTACTTTTTCAGTTTTTTGGGTAATTTTTTCAAGTTTTTGGCTAAAATTCGATATTTAGACGATTATTTGGAAAATGTGAGCATATGTATGAGAAACTAGGCTTTGCTAGCTGTCGTTTGATGCCGGTCTCATCGCCTTACTATTTTCCGTTTTCGCACAGTGGTTCACCCAAAATTTACTTTTTCAGTTTTTTGGGTAATTTTTTCAAGTTTTTGCCTAAAATTCGATAGTTAGACGATTATTTGGAAAATGTTTGCATATGTATAGGAAACTAGGCTTCCCTAGCTGTCGTTTGATGCCGGTCTCATCGCCTTACTATTTTCCGTTTTCGCACAGTGGTTCACGCAAAATTTACTTTTTCAGTTTTTTGGGTAATTTTTTCAAGTGTTTGCCTAAAATTCGATATTTAGACGATTATTTGGAAAATGTGAGCATATGTATGAGAAACTAGGCTTTGCTAGCTGTCGTTTGATGCCGGTCTCATCGCCTTACTATTTTCCGTTTTCACACAGTGGTTCACCCAAAATTTCTTTTTTTAATTTTTGGGTAATTTTTTCAAGTTTTTGTCTAAAATTCGATAGTTGAACGATTATTTGGAAAATGTGGGCATATGTATAGGAAACTAGGCTTCCCTAGCTATCGTTTGATGCCGGTCTCATCGCCTTACTATTTTCCGTTTTCACACAGTGGTTCACCAAAAATTTACTTTTTCAGTTTTTTGGGTAATTTTTTCAAGTTTTTGCCTAAAATTCGATAGTTGGACGATTATTTGGAAAATGTGGGCATATGTATGAGAAACTAGGCTTCGCTAGCTGTCGTTTGATGCCGGTCTCATCGCCTTACTATTTTCCGTTTTCACACAGTGGTTCACCCAAAATTTCTTTTTTTAATTTTTGGGTAATTTTTTCAAGTTTTTGCCTAAAATTCGATAGTTGGACGATTATTTGGAAAATGTGAGCATATGTATGAGAAACTAGGCTTTGCTAGCTGTCGTTTGATGCCGGTCTCGTCGCCTTCCTATTTTCCATTTGTGCACAGTGGATCAATGAATTTTACAATTTTCTTTATCTTGTTAGTACACCTTGCCGTTATCGAGGGAACTAATGTTGGATCACCTTATTATTTTCTAGATCTTTTTTTGGTTTTTTTGTGTGTTTGAAATTTAATTTTTATGAACAAATACTTTATTTAAATTAATTAATTGCCTACAAAGTTCCTTAACAGTGTTCTGCTAATGGCAGTAACAGAGAACTGTTAAGTCAGTGGTTTGTGTCTCCACTAGTTAAATTCGGAATTTATCTTCACACACATGTTTCCCTTTACGCTTTAAAGAAAATTTCTTAGTTAAAACATTAGTTAAAACATTAAATTTATGCCTTTAGGTATATTCCATAAAATCCATCATTCCACCCATCATCCAATATCCCATTTGACTTCCTGGAAGTCATTAAAACTTCCTCTTACTCATCCTTTTTCTATAAAATGGTTATCATAAGTTAAAGCTTCCACATCTTTTGTTACCATGCCAATGCAACCGCTTCAAAAGTTCTTCATGCAAATGAGTCACGAAGAACACTTCTCATGACTGTCTATCACCTACAGTCTAATCTCTATTAGCCACTTAAGCTATAAGATTTGGTCATCTTAAGGCTATTGCCTCTATATCATCATTACGGTCATAACTTAGCCCCGAATGAAATTTAACCGTATTGAGGTGAATAATAAAATTAGATTTTACTTAAGCGTCACTTGGAGCATATGAGCAATTATTAAACTATTAGAAACTAATGATGGCAAAAGGTGCTCCGGCTGACTGCCTTCTTGATGGGCTGTGGCAAAAGTTGTGATTGGGCTCAGACAATGTCAAGAATATCAAGAACAGCAAACACCGGCAGCAGGATGTTCGCCCCCTTGAAACTTGAATCAAAACTTCAACGAAGAGACAACAGAACAACCAAATGTCTACTAACTAAAATGGCCTTAAACCTAACACAGCGCAGAGCCCTTAACACATTACCCCATGCCCGTTCGCTGACATGGAGGTTAAAGAGTGCAACTGAAACTATTGCCATTGTTAAATATCCCTGGAGATGTGGGTGGGAGAAAGGGGTAAATTTGAAAGGTAAATTTGTAGAAGTTACGAGTTGAATCCTCAACAACACATCCACTCGTCATTTAGAAGGACATTCATAGTATTTGCTCTAAAGGCGGCAAATACAGGAGAACTGTAGGAGCCTTAATAAAGCTAGGCCAGAATGATAACTGAAGTATTTGCAGTGTTTGTGCTTGGCTGTGTGTGTGTGTATATGTGTCTGTCTGTGGTAGACAACGTGTGTTCAAAACTTGAAAGGATTCCAAACACACACCAAAGGATGTACAAACACATGCAGAAAACGTGTATACGAGTACATATTTGTATTAACACAATGTCATCGTACACTGTCCTATTACAATTGTCTGTCTGCCAGCCTGTGTTTGTTATTTTGTGTTCTTCTAGGAGTGTGTGTTGATTTTTTTTATATATGTATTTATACATGTGTTGTACGTTGTACAAGGTTCCGACTGAGTGGATTTTTTTTTTATTGTAATACACTATGTGCGTACACAGTTCGTTTTGAGCATTAGGGCCAAGTTAAAATTTACTTGGAATAAGGATAAAAAGAATTGTTCTTACTAATAATAGAATCAACTTCAAAACTTAGTTAATAATAGCAAGTAAAAGCTTAAGTTCGGCCGCGCCGAATCTTATATACACTCCACCATGGATAGCATTTGTCAAGTTATTTGGCCGATATCTTTATATAGACAAACTAGCATACCGGTGGTCCGCTTTGCTGCCCCCGTTTTTGATACCCCCTTTTTAGTGTGGGAAAAACCGAAAAACCTTAGTAGTCACTCGATTTATACGGTTATGAAGATTTGTTATAATTGCGTATAAAATTTCAGAAATCTCTCTCCCCTTCTAGAAAGAAAGTACCAAAAAGTACCAAGAATAACAATACATCACTTTAGCTTGGGTTGCCCAAAAAGTAATTGCGGATTTTTCATATAGTCAGCGTTGACAAATTTTTTCACAGCTTGTAACTCTGTAATTGCATTCTTTCTTCTGTCAGTTATCAGCTGTTACTTTTAGCTTGCTTTAGAAAAAAAGTGTAAAAAAAGTATATTTGATTACAGTTCATTCTAAGTTTTATTAAAAATGCATTTACTTTCTTTTATAAAATCCGCAATTACTTTTTGGGCAACTCAATAAGTACCACTTTGTACGTTTTAGTACCAAAATGTAGTATGTTTTAGTACCTTAATGTACGATTTTGAAATTGTATCCCAATTTGTATACCCTCCACCATAGGATGGTGGAGGGTACAAACCGATCTTGCCATACAAACCGATCTTGGGTCTTGATTTCTTGAGCCTCTAGAGGGCTCAATTCTCGTCCGATTTGACTGAAATTGAGCACATAGTGTTTTGATATCACTTCCACCAACTGTGCTTAGTATGGTCCTAATCAGTCTATAACCTGATATAGCTGCCATACAAACCGATCTTGCGTCTTGACTTCTTCAGCCTCTACAGGGCGCAATTCTTGTCCGATATGAATGAAATTTCGCACATAGTGTTTTTATATCCCTTCCAACAACTGTGCTAAGTATAGTTCAAATCGGTGTATAACCTGATATAGCTGCCATATAAACCGATCTTGGGTCTTGACTTCTTGAGCCTCTAGAGGGCGCAATTCTCATCCGATTTGACTGAAATTGAGCACATAGTGTTTTGATATCACTTCCAATAGCTGTGCGAAGTATGATCTTAATCGGTCAATAACCTTATATAGCTGCCATATAAACCGATCATGGGTCTTGACTTCTTGAGCCTCTAGAGAGCGCAATTCTCATCCGATTTGGCACAAATTTTGTACAACGGCTCCTCCCATGGCCTTCAACATACGTGTTCAATATGGTCAGAATCGATCTATAGTTTGATACAGTTTCCATATAAACCGATCTCCCGATTTCGCTTCTTGAGCCTCGAATCGAACTATAACTTGATATAGCTGCTCCTCCGTCCTTATTCATTATACTTTGTTTGTCTAAAAACAGATACCGAGCAAAGAACTCGACAGATGCGATCATGGTGGAGGGTATATAAGATTCGGCCCGGCCGAACTTAGCACGCCCTTACTTGTGAGAACCTAAGACCGCTCTATAAAGAACGTACCACTTGTAGCCAAGGTGTAGTTGTACCCCAATTTTGAAAGCTTTAGTTCACTTCGTTAAGAAAGTAAGTTTGAGTACCTTTGTACGTTTGAGTACCTAAACATACGAATAAAAAGTATCTTCTAGTCGCTCAATATATTCCTTTAAGGTACCAAATACACCACAATAAGTACGTTTTCTTCCACATGTCATATATTTGTCAAGACTTGGAAAATGTTTGTCACATTGCTTAATTTTATCAGCCATCGTTCGTTGTACGCGAAGGCAAGCTATTTTGTACTATTTTGAACTTTCTTGTACCAAAATGTACGAATTTTGAATGGATCATTTAATCGCCAATTATACACTTCCCTCTTGTACCTACGTGTTCAATATGGTCAGAATCGATCTATACTTTGATACAGTTTCCATATAAACCGATCTCCCGATTTCGCTTCTTGAGCCTCGAATCGAACTATAACTTGATATAGCTGCTCCTCCGTCCTTATTCATTATACTTTGTTTGTCTAAAAACAGATACTGCGCAAAGAACTCGACAGATGCGATTATGGTGGAGGGTATATAAGATTCGGCCTGGCCGAACTTAGCACGCTCTTACTTGTGAGAACCTAAGACCGCTCTATAAAGAACGTACCACTTGTAGTCAAGGTGTACTTGTACCCCAATTTTGAAAGCTTTAGTTCACTTCGTTAAGAAAGTACGTTTGAGTACCTTTGTACGTTTGAGTACCTAAACATACGAATAAAAAGTATCTTCTAGTCGCTCAATATATTCCTTTAAGGTACCAAATACACCACAATAAGTACGTTTTCTTCCACATGTCATATATTTGTCAAGACTGGGAAAATGTTTGTCACATTGCTTAGTTTTATCAGCCATAATTTGTTGTACGCAAATATAAGCTATTTTGTACTATTTTGAACTTTCTTGTACCAAAATGTACGAATTTTGAATGGATCATTTAATCGCCAATTATACAATCCCTCTTGTACCTACATGCTATATTTCCGATCTCTAGCTCCATCTGTAAAGAAAGTACCAAATAGTGCCAATTTTGGTACGAAAATTTACGAATTTTGAATAGAACTTTAAGTCATCCATCATTTGTTTCTTAGTTGTACCTGCTAAATTTTATACCTCTAGCTTCATCTATAAAGAAAGTACCAATTTTGGTACCAAAATGTGCGAATGGTGAATAATTCCTTTAGCCACCTATTGTATATTTCTAAGTTGTACCTACATGCCAAACTTTATCTATGAAGAGAGTACGAATTGGTTCTTAAGTGTACGAATTTTTAATTGAACATTTAGTCATCCATTACATATTTCTTAATCGTACCCACATGCCAAATTTCAGACCTTAATCTCCAACAGAACAGATAGTACAAAATGGTACCACTTGTGGTACCAAAATGTACGAATTTTGAATAGATCATTTAGTCATCCATCATTTATTTCTTAGTTGTACCAACATGCCAAATTTCCGACCTCTAACACCATCTGCACAGAAAGCACCAAATGGTACCAGTTTTGGTACCAAAACGTACGAATCGCGATAATCTCATAGTCACCCAAAATATTTTTCCTAGTTGTTCCTGCACGTTAAATTTCAGTCCTCTAGCTTCATCTGAAAAGAAAGTACCAAATGGTACCAATTTCGGTACCAATATTTAGGAATTTTGAATAGATCATTTAGTCGCCCATCATTTATTTTCTAGTAGTACCTACATGTCAAATTTTCGACCTCGAGCTTCATCTGTAAAGAAAGTAGCAAATGGTAGCAATTGCGGTACTAAACGTACGTTTTCTCGCTTTACCAGTACAATTTTTCCATTTTTTTTTTCACCCTCATCATTGTGCACCAGATGTCTTTTAAGTTAGAGTTCTACTTCTGTCCATCCACCCTGTACAAAGTTCACACATTTCGTACCTTTTTGGTACTTTTTTAGTACCTAAATGTACAAATTTCCAAAAAAACTCTTATAGTCACCCAATTAAGGTTGCCAAAGTGTAGCTAAGTTCTAAAATTCATAGCTTTAGTTCCATTTACAAATAAAGAACAAAATAGTACCAATTGCGGTACTAAACGTACTACTTCCTCCATTTCCAGTACGATTTGGCAATTTTTTTTACCATACCTTATGTTTTCGAGATGATTTTTAATTTGATCCCAGAAACAAAATTCCCCTTCTCGCTAGGCAAATAAGTACCATTTCGTACTTTTTGGATCTTTTAAGTACCTAAATCTTACTTACATTTTAGTACCAAATCCAGCCTTATCCTGTGCCTATGACCCAATACCAACATACGTGCAAAATTTTCTGATTCTCCCTTTAGCCGTTTGGGCTGGGCGATGATCAGTCAGTCAATCAGCTATCAGTCAGTAAATAAACAATCAGTCAGTTACGCAACTCTTTTATATGTATAGACAAAGGATAATGGATAACAAACTGCTATGCTATTTCAGATATACCAAGTTATGAACCGATTAGGGTCATGCTTGGTTTGGCTGTTGGAAACCAAAGTGGAATTCATTGTGCAAAATTTCAGCCAAATCGGATAAAAATCGTGCCCTATAGTAGCTCAATAATTAAAATTGGGAGAACTGTTTATATGAGGCTATGTTAGGTTGCGAACCCATTTGAGTTATACATGACGTAGTTGTCGGAAGTCAAACCAAAACAATGCGTACAAAATTTCAGCTCTGTCGTATAAAAATTGCGCCCTCTAGCGGCTTGAGAAGTCACTATCCAAAATCGATTTATATGGGAGGTATATCAGGTTATGAACCGATTTGAACCATACTTGGCGTAGTTATTGGAAGTCAAACCAAAACACATTAGCCAAATCAAATAATAATTGCGCCCTCTAGCGGCTCAAGAAGAAAAGATCCGAAATCGGTTTATATGGCAGTTATATCAGGTTATAAATCGATTAGAGCTCTACTTGGCACTGTTGGTGACGATCCAACCAAAAACACTTCATGCAAAGCTTGAGCCAAATCGAATAATAATTGCGCCCCCTAGCGGCTCTAGAATTCAAGACTCATAATCGGATTATAGGGGAGCTATGTCAGGTTATGGACCGTTTCGAGCCCTACTTGGCAATGTTGTTGACGGCAAAACCAAAACACTTAATGAAAAATTTCAGCCAAATCGGATAATAATTGCGCCCTCTAGCGGCTCAAGAATTAAAGATCCGAGATCGGTTTATATGAAAGCTATATAAGGTTATAAACCGATTTGGACCACACTTAACACAATTTTTGATGGTGAAACCAAAATTCTTCATGCAAAATTTGAGCCAAAATTGCGCGCCCTATACAAATGTCGTCAGTATTTGTTAGGGGATAACTATTGCTGAAATATTTTTCCTGATCTTCATGCCGGGCATTCGGAGTCACAGGCGTACATGCAAATCTCTGCGCCACGGTGACCTCCTTCATCCACTTAAAATTTCTGCCTATAAAGAGAAGCCGTGTAGTGAACTTGACAAATGGCTACGGCTACGCAGTACTTTGCGAGTTTTTTCTTGTTAACCCTAATGTCCACATACTGTTAATTTTGTACTATTTTCAAAGGCACAACCTTAACAACTGCTCACTGCTTAAAGAGCCCATAATGAATCACATTCAAGTCGTTGTTGGCTTTGTAGTTTGCAACATTGTATTTTAACAGAAAAACGGCACATTAAAGGAGATCAGATTGTATGATGCTGACTTTCGAGAAGGTAGTTATAATTTAATACATTGAACTCAAGTATAGATGCGTTCTATCTTTTACATTCCTTTAAAAAGTAAAAGAAAAAACAACATCAAAGCTCTACCTTTGGTTTTACACACACTTATTATTTACTTCACACTTAAGGTGCAGGAAAACTAAACATAGACCAATGGATCGGTAAATCAATATATTGTGTCAATCTAGATACCCAGCAGGTCGCGTCATCAAGACGCCTTAAAGGAAGGGTTCATGGCCATGCTAAATCGTTGAAGCCACTTAACCGACAGCCCATACAAATCGTCGTTGACATTTTCATATAGTTGTAGCGAAAATCATGCATGACATTTCAAGTGACATCGTTATCGAACATGCCATCATGCCTCATGACCGATCTGAGCCATATAGGACACGGATGTCGAAAAGCATAACTGTATAAAATTTCAGTGAAATCGTACTATAAATGCCCCTTTTATGGGGCCAAGATTTTAAATCGAGAGATCGGTCTATATGGCAGCTATATCCAAATCTGAACCGATCTGAGCCAAATTGAAGAGGAATGTCGAAGGGCCTAACAAAACTCACTGTCCCAAATTTCGGCGACATCGGACAATTAATGCGCCTTTTATGGGTCCAAAACCTTAAATCGAGAGATCGGTCTATATGGCAGCTATAACCAAATCTGTAACGATCTGAAACAAATTTCAGAAGTATGTCGAGGGGCCTAACTTAACTCACTGTCCCAATTTTCGGCGACATCGGATAACAAATGCGCCTTTCATGGGCCCAAAACCTTAAATCGAGAGATCGGTCTATATGGCAGCTATAACCAAATCTGTAACGATCTGAAACAAATTTCAGAAGTATGTCGAGGGGCCTAACTTAACTCACTGTCCCAAATTTCGGCGACATCGAATAATAAATGCGCCTTTTATGGGCCCAAAACCATAAATCGAGAGATCGGTCTATATGGCAGCTATATCCAAATCTGGACCGATCTTGGCCATATTTCAGAAAGATATGAAGGGGCCTAACGCAACTCACTGTCTTAAATTTCGGCAAAATCAGACAATAAATGCGTCTTTTATGGGCGCAAGGCCTTAAATCGAAAGATCGGTTTATATGGCAGCTATACTTAAATTGGGACCGATCGGGGCCAAATTAAAGAAGGATGTAGAAGGACCGATAATATGGGAGCTAGACTGATTTGGACCGTATTTGGCACAGTTTTTGGAAGTCATAACAAAACACTACATGATCAATTTCAGCCCAATCGGACAAAAGTTGGGGCTTCCAGGGGCTCAAGAAGTCAAATCGGGAGACCGGTTTATATAGGAGCTAAATCAGGTTATAGACCGATTTGAACCGTACTCGACACAGTTGTGGGAAGTCAAACCAGAACACAACGTGCTAAAGTTCAGCCAAATCGAACAAAAGTTTGGGCTTCCAGGGGCTCATGCAGTCAAATCGGGAGATCGTTTTATATGGAAGCTGTATCAGGTTAAAGACCGATTTGGAGCGTACTAAGCACAGTCGTTGAAAAGCATAACAAAACACTACATGCTAAATTTCAGCAAAATAGAACAAAAATTGCGGCTTGTAAGGGCTCAAGAAGTCAAATCCGGAGATCGGTTTATATGGAGTCTATATCCGATTATACACCGATTTGGGCCGTACTTGGCACAGTAAGTGAAAGTCAAATCAAAACATAACATGCTAAATTTCAGTCAAATCAGAGAAAAGTTAGTGCTTTCAGGGGCTCAAAAAGTCAAATCGAATTCCTATTAGATCTATTACCTTAATTGGCCACTAGCCGAACGTAGAATAGCGTTCCAAGCGCCTCGATCTTCTGCGCTCATTTTATAATCTCTGACACCAAGTTTCGAGGTGTCTCCCACCACTTGATCTTTCCATTGGGCTTTTGGTCTTCCCGGTTTGCGTGTTCCACCGTGTTTTGCCTTCAAAAGACTTCTTTGCTGGAGCTTCTCCATCCATTACGGCAACATGACCTAGCCAACGCAGCCGTTGTATTTGCTATCGCCGTCATGCAGCTGATACAACTCGTGGTTCATACGACGCCTATATCCTTCATTAACGAAAACTGGTCCATATATTTTACGAATAATCTTTCTCTCAAATACTCCAAGCACTGCCTCATCTGCTTTCACAAGTACCCACGCTTCAGAACCATATAACGGCACGGGTAGTATCAGTGTCTTGTATAGTGTTATCTTCGTCTGTCGAGAGGTGGATTTGTTTCTAAACAACTTACTTAGTCCAAAGTAGCATCTGTTTGCCAGTATTATTCATCGCTTTATATCAAAACTGGTGTCATTCGTTTCGGTTACGGCGGTGCCGAGGTAGATAAAGTTGCAGTTTCCAACTTTCTCCATTTTCTTTATCTGCTCGGTTGTGCTAGACTTTTTGGGAGTTGAAACCATCCATTTCGTCTTATCTCCATTTACTGCCAGACCTATTTTCACTGACTCTCTTTCGATTCTTTCAAAGGCTGCAGTTACTACTTCCGGTGACCTACCTATGATTCGATGTCGATCTCTTGTGATTAGTGCGGCATGTCTATTAACATCTGCATCTCGTATAATCTTCTGCAGCAGAATATTAAAGAGATCACACGATAAGCTTTTTCCTTGTCTGAAACCTCGTTTGATATTAAATGGTTCGGAGATATTCTTTCCCATTCTTACTGAGTAACGCATATCAGCAAGTGTCATCCTGCAGAGTCTTATTAATTTTGCAGGGATACCAAACTCAGACATGGCTTGAAATACCTTTGAACGTAGAGGACTATCGAAAGCGGCTTTGAAGTCAACAAAATTTGCAAATTTGCCCATGAACATTCCATTAAGGAACAGGGGCAAAACTTTTCACATATCAGGGGCAAAACTTTTCACATATCAAGTTTAAGCTCAATGACAAGATGCCTCCTGTTTTATAGCCGAGTCCGAACGGTGTGCCGCAGAGCGACACCTCTTTTGAGGAGAAGTTTCTACATGGCATAGTACCTCACAAACGTTGCCAGCATTAGGAGGGGATAGCCCTCACGGAATATTTTATGATGGTCTTGCCAGGATTTTAAACTAGGCGTTCAGCGTCGTAGGCGGACATGCTAACCGCTGCGCTACGGTGGAATCCCAACAAAGAGATGGTAGGTGTTGATTTGTCCTTCTCGGGTCTTTTCCAGGATTTGGCGCAGTGTAAATATCTGGCCTAGGGTGGATTTACCAGGTCTAAAGCCGCCTAGATAGGCCCCAATTATCTCATTGACTTGTATGCGATGGGGAGGAGACTTATTCCTCTGTAGTTGGCACATTTCGTCTTGTCTCCTTTCTTGTGTACGGGATATAGTATGCTGAGTTTTCAATCACCAAGTATGCGTTCTTCAAGCCAGATTGTGCAGACAAGCTGATGCTTACGACTTATCAGCGTGTCGCTCCCGGTTTTAAATAGTTCAGCGAGTAACTTACTTTTTGTTCTTCAATCGGTTCACAGCTACTTGGATCTCATTCTGACTAGGAGCTAAACATTCTATACCATCATCATTGATTGGTTCTGCGGTATTCTCTTCGCCGCCATCGTCGGACACTAGGATAGCTTATGTTTAGATTTAGGTAAGGTTTAGGTTAGGTTTAGTTTAGGTTTAGTTTAGGTTAGGTTTAGGTTAGGTTTAGGTCAGGTTTAGGTTAGGTTTAGGTTAGGTTTAGGTTAGGTTTAGGTTAGGTTTAGGTTTAGGTTAGGTTGAGGTAAGGTTTAGGTAAGGTTTAGGTTAGGCTTAGGTTTAGGTTAGGCTTAGGTAAGGTTTAGATTTAGGTTTGGTTCGGGTTAGGTTTAGGTTAGGTTTAGGTTAGGTTTAGGTTAGGTTTAGGTTAGGTTTAGCTTAGGTTTAGGTTAGGTTTAGGTTAGATTAGATTAAGGTTTAGGTTGGGTTAAGGTTAGGTCAAGGTTAAATCAAGGTTAAGGTTAGGTTAAGGTTATATCAAGGTTTAGGTTAGGTTTAGGTTAGATTTAGGTTTAGATTAGATTTAGGTTTAGCTTAGGTTTAGGTTTAGCATAGGTTAAGGTTGGGTTAATGTTAGGTTAAGGTTAAATCAAGGTTTAGGTTATGTTAAGGTTAGGTTTAGGTTAGGTTTAGGTTAGGTTTAAGTTAGGTTTAGGTTAGGTTTAGGTTAGATTTAGGTTTATTTTTAGCTTAGGTTTAGGTTGGGTTAAGGCTATATTACGGTTAAATCAAGGTTTAGGTTAGGTTTAAGGTAGGTTTAGGTTAGGTTTAGGTTAGGCTTAGGTTTAGTTTAGTTCAGGTTTAGGTTAGGTTTAGGTTAGGTTTAGGTTACGTTCAGGTTAGGTTAAGGTTAGGTTTAGATTAGGTTAGGTTTAAGTTAGGTTAGGTTAGGTTTAGGTTAGGCTTAGGTTAAGTTTAGGTCAGGTTTAGGTTAGATTTAGGTTTGATTTAGGTAAGGTTTAGGTTAGGTTTAAGTGGCAATCTGCCATCAGACTCACTTAGACGTTTTCGTCCATTGTGCTACCATAGGAACAGAAGAAGGAGGATGACTTCTAGTTCCTACCGTTGAACCCTCCAGATTGCTTTAAATAGCCCAATAACTTGCGAATGTTCACATCCGCTAAATCAGACAGGTTCTCAAAGAAATGAGAACCTAAAGTGAAACTACGTCTAACTGCTAGTGCGGGACACAGAAGGTGTCCCATAGTTTCTTCTTCTTCGATGTTCTCACAGCTTTTGCAAAACTCGTTGCTGGCAACCTTCAGTCCATCAGCATGTTTTCCGATAAGACACAAGCAGTTGGGTAAAATATTTTCCCATATCCTCAGCATGATTTTCTTCCTTGTCTCTGCAGGAGGATGTGACTGTACCAAAGCAATCGATTTGATGTGTAATTCTTTGGTAAAATTTCCGGACTTCATTCTGACTCCTGTACATCTCAATTCGCTCACACTCACGTCCTTTCATTCTCTTTTTCTTTCTGCGGAATAGACGTTTCTCCTCTCTATTTTTCTCCCGATAACTCTCCCTCATCTGGCGCGTTGCTACTGATTGAGTAGTTGCTCTATGTGCCGCATTCTAGGCTTCAGTAGCATCTCGACACTCTTAGTCGTATCCTGGGTATCTTGGGTGAGGCTTCCGGTACCCAAGTACTGATTTCATTGCATTTTCCATGAAGTGGGCAATGGTTTGCCACTGTGCTATTATATCATTGGAACAGGGAGTGCTTTCATCGAGCAGTTGGGTCAGTCGAGTGGAGTATGCCGTTGCCTTCTGTTGCGTTTGCAGCTTTTCAATGTCCAGCTTCCGTGCAGTGTTAGATCGTATTTTCCTCGCCATGTTTAAACGGGTGCGAACCTTTGCTGCAACAAGGTAATGATCCGAATCTACATACGCTCCACTGATAGATCGTAAATCTAATACGCTCGATGAATGCCTTCCATTTATCACAACGTGATCAATTTGGTTTCTCGTGTTTTCTCTCTCTCTAGGCGCTCGTAGGAAAATATCTTTGGTCTGTTCGTCCTTGTCTTCTGTCGGCGAATGGGCACAACTAAGACTGATGCTGAAGAATTTGGCTTTTATGTGGATTGTGGCTAGCCTCTCATCCACCGGACAAGGTGTTTCAGCCAAATCGGATATAAATTGCGGTTTGTAAGGGCTCAAGAAGTCAAATCGGAAGTTCGGTGTACATGGGAGCTATATCCAAATCTGAACCGGTATGGCTCATTTGCAAACTTACCTACGACCTACATCTATAGTATATATCTGTGCAAGATTTCAAACGGCTAGCTTTACGCATTCGACTGCTATCGTGATTTCGGCAGACGGACGGACATGGCTAGATAGACTCAGAACGTCAAGATGATCAAGAATATTTACTTTATGGGGTCTTCGACGATTACTTTAAGGTGTTGCAAACGGAATGACTAGATTAGTATACCCCCCTCCTATGGAGGTGGGTATAAAAATGCTTAAAGTCCAAATCTAGATGAGGAGAACGGCTTATGCAAGTGCTAAATAAATCCCTGAGAAAGTTTCATTTCAATACCTTTCTTCTTAAAGATTGTGGAGTAATTACAAGGATAAACAGACGAACATGGCAAAATTTTCTACAGTGACGGAAATGGATCTTTCAACGACAAATTGAATATTCTCCCCCAACCCTCGGTGGTAGGTTTAAAAAGTACCATATTTTCTTCATTATGGTGCTCATTATGAGAAATGTCTCCTTGGTTTATTTTATCGATTTTTATGACATAAAAAACCCCATAATGACATTTTCCATTTCTTTGTGGCGATGTTGCTATGTGTGCGTGCAGACTTCTTCGACTTTCCTCATACTATTCCCTCAGGGCCCCAAAATCGGTAAACTTTAAATTCACACACACACACACACACAAAAGGAAAGCAAAAATGCTATTTATTTACTTTAATCTAAGCCTAGGGGCTTTCAACGGCATTGAAGCCTTTATCTAGCAAGTTGTGCGAAAAGGGATAAAGTACGTAGTGGGAGAGTGGCACAACTTCAACATTTCTGTGCAAACATTCTGGGAACACTACAAACATGTTTATTTAGGCAGATATGAAGGATATAAATTCATATCACATCAAAGCATCACGGCGAACACTTGAGTGACATGGATACGAAGGACTTTCATAAACAGCAAAAACTGGCATAAAAAAGGAAAATCTCTTTATTGGTGCGTCAGCGAGAAGATGGTAGCAAGGATGGCATCCACGGCAACAACAACAGCTGTGAAATGGGCTTCGTAACTTTAAACTCATATGGGAGTCGGTAAACAAAACTGAGCATAGAGAAATGGAAAATGTTTAAGGATTAGGTCTATGAGGCAAGCTGGAGAATCTATGCATGAGAAGATGAAGAAATTGTAGCTGCCTGTATAATGACGGGCATGGTGGTGATGAAGCAAATCGGTACTACCACCACACAAAGACCCGGAAGACAACTTGACTTTAGTTTTCGCATTGTGCCACCACTGCTGCTGCTGCTTCTTCTTTTTCTGTTGCCCAAGTCAACGAAGTTGTCAAATGCTTAGCGGAAAGGGAAGTCACTCCTCAGAGCATATGTAGGTACTTGGTAGTTTTTGCCCTCACTCGACGTGTGTGTTCACTCAGAAGTTGCACACACACACACACACACACACACACACACATCACCCACTCCCCGCCAATTACAGTAGTACAGTAGATGGCTGCAGAATTATGGTATGACATTATTCCCCAAGCTTTGCAAAATATTTTGAAAGAGTTAACAACTAAGTGGATCTCTAGACCAAATGTCTTTAAAAATAAGGATTTTGATTTTGCCACTAAGAGCAGGCAACCGTGGCTCAGATGTTAGCATGCCTGCCTATGACGCTGAATGGCTGGGTGCGAATCCTGGCGGTAACATCAGAAGTGTTTCATTGGAGGTTATTCGCTCCTAATGCTGGCAACATTTGTGAGGTACTATGCCATGTAAAAAAACATCTCTCCAAAGAGGTGTCGCACAGCGGCACACTGCACAGTGGGATAGAATCGAAAAAATAACTAAAAAAACGGATGGAGATAACTTTGAACTTTGTAATCAGAGCTGAGGTGTTATTGAGAGGTAGCCTACCAAATCTTCATTGCTAGTCCGATTTTCATAATCTAAAAAAAACAAAACAGCAAAAGCGTGCTAAATTCGGCAGGGCTGAATCTTGGGTACCCCACAACTCGAATTCCGCTAAAAATGTACCCTTCTTAGGTTGGGTTAGGTTGAAGAGAGGGTGCAGATATT